>NC_091301.1:4658966-4881466 GCF_038502225.1 Cherax quadricarinatus
ATATGTATGTATATATGTATGTATGTATATATGTATATATGTATGTATATATGTATATATGTATGTATATATGTATGTATATATGTATATATGTATATATGTATGTATATATGTATATATGTATATATGTATGTATATATGTATATATGTATGTATATATGTATGTATGTATATATGTATGTATATATGTATATATGTATGTATATATATATGTATATATGTATATATGTATGTATATATATATATATATATATATATATATATAAACACACACACACACACACATAAAGATACACTACATATCCTTCCAAACTGCCAACATTCCAAACCCCTCCTTTAAAGTGCAGGCATTGTACTTCCCATTTCCAGGACTCGAGTCCAGCTATATAAAAATAACCAGTTTCCCCTGAATCTCTTCACTAAATATTACCCTGCTCACACTCCAACAGCTCGTCAGGTCCCAAATACCATTCGTCTCCATTCACTCCTATCCAACACGCTCGTGCATGCTTGCTGGAAGTCCAAGCCCCTCATCCACAAAGCCTCCTTTACCCCCCTCCCTCCAACCTTTTCGAGGACGACCCCTCCCCCGCCTTCCTTCCCCTACAGATTTATGTGCTCTGTCATTCTACTTTGATCCATTCTCTCTAAATGACCAAACCACCTCAACAACCCCTCTTCAGTCCTCTAATACTTTTATTAACTCCACACCTCCTAATTTCCACACTCTGAATTTTCTGCATATTTACACCATGCATTGCCCTTAGACAGGACATCTCCACTGCCTCCAACCGTCTCCTCACTGCAGCATTTGCAACCCGAGCTTCACATCCATATAAGAGTGTTGGTACCACTATACTTTCATACATTCCCTTTGCCTCCATAGATAACTTTTTTGTCTCCACATATACCTCGACGCACCACTCGCTTTTTTTCCTTCATCAATTCTATGATTAACCTCATCCTTCATAAATCCATCCGCTGACACGTCAACTCTCAAATATCTGAAATCATATTATATGTTAACATACAGTACATTGTGACCTTTGCAAAGAAATATTTTATTTTATCTAATCTATGCTGTACCTCACCTATGCTATTCGTGCCAGGGAATCCAGTACAGCAAATCACCTAAAGCCAATAATAGCAAAAAGCAGCTGTACGAATATTCACCTAGTTTAAGGCTAGACACAATGCATACCACATACAGCCTCTCCTCGCTTAACGGAGTTCCATTCCTTTGATCACTTTGGTAAACGAATTCATCGCTAAGCAAGGAGCATACTATAATGGTAGTGGGTTTGTGTCAGCCGTCTTTGATATTGTTTGAATGCCACCTTTGTACCATTTATACCACTTTTAGTGTGTGTTTTTAAATGTTTATACAGTAGTGTACTGTATATTGTAATAAACAGAGGATTAGTTCTAATATACATTATTTAGGCATGCATACTGGTCAGAGAGCCTATTGCAAGTCTGAGACATCGGTAAACGAGTACGTCGCTAAGTGAGGAGAGGCTGTACTTTTATACTTTTATGATGGCACATTTACCCACAGGAATGGAGCTGCCCAATAAAGACTCCCAGGAAAAATCTTGGTGTAATTTGTTTTTGAGGGTTAGTTTTAATTTGTTCATTTTTGAGTACTGTTTTATTAAAGAGCACTGAATGACCTTACAGCTCCAAATGCTGTGTAAATACATTTCCAGACTTGATGAATGTGAATATGTAACTGCAGGTGTGGGCCACTTTCCCTGTAGTGAGTGTTCCTCGTGTGGATGGAGACTTCCTGCCCCACCATCCAGCCACCATGCTCGGCTATGGCATGTATGAAAAGGTGGACCTTCTTATTGGCTTTGCTCATAGCCAGTCTTCACTGGTAACAAAACGTATGTAGGCTGAGGTGTCTTAACCAGCTTGGATATAAAATAGCATTGTCTTTAGCAATTAATAGGGAAATTTGGTAAAATTGTTTCCAGTGAATCTTTTAGGGAAATATATTTAAATAGAAGTTGCAAACATGTACGCATGTTTGGGATCATAAATGTAGTAAAGGTTTATAGTACCATGATGTTGACTTGTATCTATTGTGCCTCTCTCCTTTTAGTGCTTTTCTTCCTGTTTCATGTCTTTGGAATTTATAATGTATGATGAATCTGCCTAAGAAATTTAGTACACACATTTTATTCAGGCTTTCATATGGTTTGTAAACCAATTTTTCAATTAAAAATTATAAATTCCCCAAGTTTTTCTTCTCATTTTTAGTAAATGTGTACAGGAGAAGGGGTTGCTAGCCCATTCCTCCCGGCATTTTAGTCGCCTCATACGACATGCATGGCTTACAGGAGAAAGATTCTTTTCGATTTCCCCATGGCCAATAGAGAAAAAAAAAAAACAAGAACAAGAGCTAATGAGAAAAAGAAGAAAAACCCTAGATGTGTGTATGTATATATATGCATGTGCATGCCTGTGTAGTGTGACCTAAGTAAGTAGAAGTAGCAAGATATACCTGTTATCCAGCATATTCATGAGACAGAAAAGACACCAGCAATCCTACCATCATGTAAAAGTTACAGGTTTCTGTTTGTCACCTGGCAGGACAGTAGTATCTCCTTGGGTGGTTGCTGTCTACCAACCTACCCTCTGAAGGGAGGGAGTTAATGTTGCAGTTTTATAGCTGTATTGTAAATCACCCCTCTGGCAAGACAGTGATGAAGTGAATGATGAATGCTTTCCTTTTTTGGCCATCCTGCCTTGGTGGGAATCGGCCGATGTGTTAATAAAAAAAATATAAAATTTCTTAAATCTATATCCGTATGTAGTTTCTCGATAGAATTGGTAAATTCTCGTTACACAATTTCCTTGTCTATTCTGCATGTCATTTGTTGCCACCACCTCTTGTTGGAGTTGGCAGCATGAGGGTGATTTGAGAACTCCTTACACATACAGCTCATGAAATTTCTATCCTCTTTCAAAGACTACAATTGTCATTGCTTTGTGTTTGGTATAGTAATTGACAAGTTTAGGTAAATCCAGCATTTTTGCAGGTTCCCAAGAGGATTTGAAAACAGTTTTGTCAGGAGTCACAAAAATTCCCTTAAAAAGGAGTGCCTTGATTCAGGAATTTTTAGTACCCTCCCTTTCCTCGGATCTAGCATGACTACCTTTTATTCCTCAAGTTCACTATGACCTGTACAGGTTTAACACTTCCCATGATTTTAATTTGGTTCTGTGTATGAACTCTTACTATTTACATGTTATGAATTATAAAATGTTACTCTGAAGTTTTATTTGTTTAAATAAGATTGTCTTCACCAGAGCTTTAAGAGCTGGTTCATTGTAGCTTAAAGTGGGTGATGTATGGCAAGTCAAACTGCATAGTTTTGTTGGGTTGCATACTTTTTTGAAACCATTTACTTAAGTCAGTGCTTTGTAAATGTTGCAACTTCATTCATATTAAGTAAAGTCATTATTCCTTTGTTCACAGCAATGTACAAAAGGGACAGCCTCCAGCAGGCACTACAGAGAGAACCCTATATGGTTAGTTCTGTTATACTCAGTTTGGATGAACCCATGATCTCTGAGCATCTAGTCAACCTCTCCCTTTTGGTGCACCTGAAAGATGTGCTGTCAAATGAAGATGCTCTTGCTCAAGTGAGTTTCCATTGCATCAACAAATGCTGCCTGTTCCTTTACTACTAAAAATTAGTTTAATAATAGGGACTATCTTTATCTGCTTTACTTATGAAGATTTAGCAGCTGCACGTAATGCATGGAAAATACAATGGAACCTGTGTTTTCGTATGCCTTAGTTCTCGTACGATTCTGTTTTCAAAAACTTTTTCAGCAAAATTTTGTCCCAGTTTTTGTACAGTTGGAAAATGGCCTGTACCAAACTTGTCCGCGTGCCCGTGCGACTCTGCCACTCGTTTCCCAGAATAGTGCCCACACAAAGCATCCCATGCGTTCATGATTTTGAAGGGTTTGAGGCTGACCCTGATGGCCCAATGCCTGTTGTGGAATCCATTGTCTTTGGGGAAGTCCATGGGGTTGGATGTGAATGGCCAGGATGTGGAAGAGTTGGTGGACGATCACAGGGAAGAGCTAACCACTGAAGAGCTGCAAGACCTTCAACTGGAACAGCATCAGACCACAGCTGAGGAAATTGCTTAAGAGAAGAGAGGGGGGAAAATGCACCTTCAGTGATTGACAGGTGTGCAAAGTGGAATGAGTTGCAAAGTTTTGTGGAGAAATATCACCCTAACAAAGCTGTTGCAAGCCATGTCTGCAACATGTTCAGTGACAATACCTTGTCCCATTTTAGGCAAATCTTTGAGACTTCAGAAACACACCTCTGGACAAATTTTTTTGTGACAGTTCAAGCGACTCGCAAGCTAGGCCTAGTGCCTATAAAAGACAAAGAAGGGAAGTAACCCTGGATAGGGCCTTGATACCTGAATTCCTCATGGATGGGGATTCCTCTTCCAAACAATGACCTCTCCTTCTCCCTCTCTCCTCCTCGCCATCTTCCATATACCAACAAATCTTCAATAAAGGTAAAGGTGATGTTAAATGTTCATTTATCCATTTCATTAGTCATTTATATTTATTTTTCATTGTTTTTTTGTATGTAATAAAACTATAGTTATTCTATAAAATGTATTTTTTTTTTAATATTTTTGGGTGTCTGGAATGGATTAATTGGGTTTACATTATTTCTAACGAGAAATATTGCTTCAGTTTTCATGAGATTTGATTTTCATCAGACTTTTTCCAACGGATTAATCACAAAAACAGAGGTTCCACTGTATAACCTACCGTGACAAAATTTAAATAATAGTGTACAATTTTAGATGCTTCTGCAGTCTATATGCCTTGTGTACTACTTAGTAAGTAAGTAAGTAAGTAAGTTTATTCAGGTATACACAAATACAGTTACATAGAATTATCATACATAGCAGCATATGTGTAGAGAACCTAGGATAACCCAAAAAAGTCAGACAGAGTGACTTATTTCCATTGGGGGTCTGTTGGTAAAGGTTCATGTTAAACATTTAAGTATTGTCTGGCAAACTATGATGCACCTTGTACATACATTTAATTTTCTCTTCAGACATTGAATGATGGCTTGGTGGGTGTGTGCTTGGAGGATACTGCACTACTGCACTCAGAGGCTCATCCCACAGCCAAGGTCTTCCTTTACCAGTTGGGTTACAGTGAGCAACCTTCTCTACACTACACTAGAGAGCATTTTATTGATGACCATTGTGAGTCTGTTCTCTCACTTTTATTTTAAGACTTGGGCATGTTCATTTAGCAGTTTTGCCCTATGCTAAAAAGGGGAAGTGTGCACAAAGTCCAGCAGATTAAGGGGTGAACCTAGGATAGCTGGTTAATTATTCTTGGGATCCCTGATACAGGATCTGATGAATGGCAGCACTGAGCATTTTTGCAGAATTTGTAGACATCCAAGGTGACCACCACAAATGGGTGTATGTATATATATACATATTTTTTCCATAACTTCTAATGACTTTAAGATGGCTTCAACTTCTAACCATGTTTTCTTATCCATGGAAATACTTCTGTCCATATGTGTACACAAATGGAGCAAACTCTTCCACACACCCAATTACAGTTGGGGTGGTCATCCAGGTAGATATTTTCTTCAATTTAACATTAACAGTGTTAATGGTGCATAATGTGTCCAGGGACTGGACCCATTATGTACCTCTGTAATCGTTTGACTACTGCCCACAGGATGGGTATGGGGTGCATAATAAACATATTAAACTAACTAACCCTCTCCTCTCTCGTTTACATCAATGACCTACCGAATGCATCACAATTACTCGAACCAATATTATTTGCAGATGACACAACATACGTCTTCTCTCGCCCAAACCCAGTCATACTGGCCAACACTGTTAATATTAAATTTCAGAAAATATCTACCTGGATGATGACTAACAAACTTACACTCAATACTGACAAAACCTACTTCATTCAGTTTGGAAACGGAGCTAAAAATGTTCCACTTAACATAGAGAGCTCAACAGATCACCCATCACAAGACGTACAGAGATAAAATTCCTAGGAATCCACTTTCAAATTCAAAGTTTATTCTCTATAAAGATTACAATGTTGAATTTACAGAATTTGGTTGTTGTGTGGTTTACATGTAGTTAAATAATGATTACAGAGTAGCCTTAAATTCTAGACCCATGTACAACAAATTTCCAAGAAAATCTCTAAGACAGTAGGCATACTATCAAAGATACGGTATTACGTTCCATAATCAGCTTTCCTTTCACTGTATCATTCACTCGTCTACCCTCTCCAAGATACAATACTACGTGCTGCAATCTGCCCTTCTCACACTACCATTCACTCATTTATCCATACTTCACCTATGCTATTTGTGCTTGGGGATCAACTGCAGCAACACATTTAAAGCCACTAATAACCCAACAAAAAGCTGCAGTAAGAATAATCATGCAATCCCATCATAAGCAAACCCCCCCCCCCCTACTCTTCATAGATCTAAACTTACTGTTCAGAACATCCACACTTCCTACTGTGCAATCTACATCTACAGGACCTTAAATTCCAATATAAACTCTAACCTAAAATGCTTTCTTGATAGTTGACATAACTCGCAGGCATAACACCAGACAAACATCTGACGGTCCCCGTGTCCAACTAAACCTTTACAAAAATTCAGTGTATGTCAAAGAGCCTAATATCTGGAACACCCTACCTGTAAACTCTAGAACTGCAGACACATTCATCGCTTTCAAAACTACCGTTAGAAAACATCTCGTCTCCCTGATACACACCGTCAGCTAACTACACGAAAACCACCTGGTGGTTCACACTTACACTCACACACTCGCCCAATTGATTATAAACACAGAAATACAAATCTTAAAATAATGAATCCTAACTAGTCATAAGTTTGCCTGTGATACTACAATACAGAAACTGTATTGTACCAAAACAAAAGCATTCACATTACTAAATTTACTAACTGTAATATAGTTACTTAGCCTTAATACCAACTTGCTCCATAATCTGTAATAATTTAGTTATGAATTAATCTTAGTCGGCCCAAAATGCCTAGCCATGCTAGGCGTGATAGTGGCCCCCCTCTGTAATTAGTATTTTATAACATGTAAACCACACAATATCCTAAAATATGTAAACCCTGCACTGTAATCTTTATAGAGAATAAACTTGATTTGATATCTCGCCTATGGAATTTGTGCATGGGGATCAACAACATTAAATCACCTAAGACCACTAATAACCCACAAAGGGGGCAGTAAAGCAACAGCAAAGAACTACAGACCGATAGCACTAACATCCCATATCATGAAAATCTTTGAAAGGGTCCTAAGAAGCAAGATCACCACCCATCTAGAAACCCATAAATTACACAACCCAGGGCAACATGGGTTTAGAACAGGTCGCTCCTGTCTGTCTCAACTATTGGATCACTATGACAAGGTCCTAGATGCACTAGAAGGCAAAAAGAATGCAGATGTAATATATACAGACTTTGCAAAAGCCTTCGACAAGTGTGACCATGGCCTAATAGCTTACAAAATGTGCGCTAAAGGAATAACAGGAAAAGTCGGTCGATGGATCTATAATTTCCTCACTAACAGAACAGAGTAGTAGTCAACAGAGTAAAGTCCGCGGCAGCTACGGTGAAAAGCTCTGTTCCACAAGGCACAGTACTCACTCCCATCTTGTTCCTCATCCTCATATCTGACATAGACAAGGATGTCAGCCACAGCACCTTTGCAGATGACACCCGAATCTGCATGACAGTGTCTTCCATTGCAGACACTGCAAGGCTCCAGGCGGACATCAACCAAATCTTTCAGTGGGCTGCAGAAAACAATATGAAGTTCAATGATGAGAAATTTCAATTACACTAGGAAATTAAATCTTCATCAAAGTACAAAACAAATTCTGGCCACAAAATAGAGCGAAACACCAATGTCAAAGACCTGGGAGTGATCATGTCGGAGGATCTCACCTTCAAGGACCATAACATTGTATCAATCGCATCTGCTAGAAAAATGACAGGATGGATAATGAGAACCTTCAAAACTAGGGAGGCCAAGCCCATGATGACACTCTTCAGGTCACTTGTTCTATCTAGGCTGGAATATTGCTGCACACTAACAGCACCTTTTAAGGCAGGTGAAATTGCTGACCTAGAAAATGTACAGAGAACCTTCACGGCGCGCATAACGGAGATAAAACACCTAAATTACTGGGAGCGCTTGAGGTTCCTGAACCTGTATTCCCTGGAATGCAGGCGGGAGAGATGCATGATTATATACACCTGGAAAATCCTAGAGGGACTAGTACCGAACTTGCACACGAAAATCACTCGCTACGAAAGCAAGAGACTTGGCAGACGATGCAACATCCCCCCAATGAAAAGCAGGGGTGTCACTAGCATGTTAAGAGACCATACAATAAGTGTCAGGGGCCCGAGACTGTTCAACTGCCTCCCAGCATACATGAGGGGGATTACCAACAGACCCCTGGCAGTCTTCAAGCTGGCACTGGACAAGCATCTAAAGTCAGTTCCTGACCAGCCGGACTGTGGCTCGTACGTTGGTTTGCGTGCAGCCAGCAGTAACAGCCTGGTTGATCAGGCTCTGATCCACCAGGAGGCCTGGTCACAGACCGGGCCGCGGGGGCGTTGACCCCCGGAACTCTCTCCAGGTAAACTCCAGAGGCTGCAGTCAGAATGATGATAAATTCCCACTTCAGACAGCATACTCCACCAATATTCAGAAGTCTAAAACTACTCACCATAAAGAGTATCCATACGTATTCTTGTGCCTACCACATACATAGAACACTACACTCAAACATAAACCCTTCACTCAAATTTCTCCTCGCCAACCTTAACAGGATGCACGACCATAACGCAAGACACAGATCACTTTTTGATGTACCCAGTGTCCACACCACACTATGTAAGAACTCTGTGCACATAAAGGGCCCCAAAATTTGGAACTCACTACCCATAAATACTAAAGTAACCAGGTCTGAACATCAATTCAAGACTCTTCTCAAAAACCATCTACTTGCCCTAAATTAAATATTCAATACTTAAATTAAGATCTCCCAATTACCTAAATCTTAACACTTCAAAATTTAAATACCCAAAGTTCATACATAACTTAATACTTACTACATTGTAGTATAAATAACTGCACAAAACTATACTGCCTTGTACCATATTGTAGCTATAAACTATGTACTTTCACCAGTGCTCCATATTATTTTCCAATAATATAACATAAATATTTACTACTTGTATACACAACCTACAAAATACATTCAAATTGTCCTAATGTAATATCCTAAGATTTTAACTTGAGTTAACTTATTCTCTGCAATTGAAACAAACTATGATCAATTTCTCTAGTTTTAAGTAGTCTTAAGCTATTAATATAGTCTGCCCATAATGCCATGGCATGATAGTGGCTCTTTGCCTACAACTTATTATTGTAACCAAATCTCAATGTAAACTTGCAACGAAGTAAAAATTGTATTGTATTGCCAGTTTATTAAGATTTGGTTGCTAAATGGATGAGGAAGAGAATTGCCATGGCATTACTTAACTAGATAATGGGGAAAGGGAATGAAATTGCTAGTTTACAAGATGGAACTGATAATGATTTCCATGGAGTCTGCTGTAATATAATTTAGTCAAAGATTGTTTTGCAATTGATGACCTTATTATTGGATGTCTTCATAATATTCACACCACACATTGTCCTCAGACAGGACATCTTTGCCTCTAGCCTTCTCACTAAAACATTTAAAACCCCTGCTTCATATCCATATGAGTGTGTTGGTACCATTATATTCCCATGCATTTCCCTTTTTTGCTTCCATGGATAACATTTTATCTCCACAGAGCCCCGGTGTACCACTCTTCTTATTCCCTCGATTTTCAAGGACCTGTCCGTTGACAAATCCACTCCCAAATATTTGTAAATGCTTCCTCCTTCCAATCTTTTATTATCTAAATTTTTTGTTACTCTCATCTTGCTTTTTCCAAGTTCCTATACTTCCTTCTTTTATTTACCTCCCAAATTCATTCACCTCCCAAATTCATTCAAATTTTTGCAACTTCTCATGTCATTGGCAAAAACCAACTGTGACAACTCCTACTTGGTATTGGATTCTTTATTTTAATCCAACACCCTAGTATTCATTCTTTTAAAACTCCATATATAAATGTTAAACAACCATGGTGCCATCACACACCCCTGTCCAAAGCCTACTTTTTATAAAACTTGCCATATCCCACTGAGGCAGGGTAACCTGAAAAGAAAGTCTTAAATTTGGTAATTTATACGGGAGAAGGGGTTGCTAGCCCCTTGCATTTTAGTTGCTTCTCATGACATGCATGGCTTATGGAGGAAGAATTCTTTTCCACTTCCCCCATGGAGATAAAATGAACAACAGCTATTAAGAAAATAGAAGAAAACCCAGATGGGGGTGTGTGTGTGAGATATATATATACAGTGGACCCCCGGTTCACGATGCCATCGCTATCCGATAAATCCGGTATGCTATGCATTATATCACAAAAAATTTGTCTCGGTTCCCATTACAAAACCTGGTATATGCAATTCGTCAGAGACGCGTCCACGTGTGGCCTGAACTGCCCCATGTGTGCCAGTGTTTACAATGTAGCCAGCCAGTGTGCTCGCATCTAAGGATACATTCGGTACATTCGATATTATCAGTGTTTTTGGTGCTTGTTTCTGCAAAATAAGTCACCATAGACCCCAAGAAAGTTTCTAGTGCCAACCCTTCGAGACCAAGGGTACTAATGACTATTGAAATGAAGGAAGAGATAATTGCAAAGTACGAAAGTGGAGTGCGTGTGTCGGAGCTGGCCAAGTTGTATACAAAACCCCAATCAACCATCTCTACTATAGTGACCAGGAAAATGACAATAAAGGAAGCTGTTGTTGCAAAAGGTGCAACTGTGATTATGAAACAGCGACCGCAAGTGTTAGAAAATGTTGAGAGACTGTTATTGGTGTGGATAAATGGAAAACAGATAGCAGGAGATAACATCTCTCAAGCGATCATTTGTGAAAAGGCTAGGCAGTTGCATGTTGATTTGGTAAAGAAATTGCCTGCAACTAGTGGTGATGTGAGTGAATTTAAGGCCAGCAAAGGTTGGTTTGAAAGATTTAAGAATCATAGTGACATACATAGTGTGATTAGGCATACTGAGGCTGCCAGTTCAGACCAAAAAGCAGCTGAAAAATATGTGAAGGAATTCAAGGATTACATAAGCATTGAAGACTTGAAACCTGAACAAGTGTTTAATTGCGACGAAACAGGCCTGTTTTGGAAGAAATTGCCAAGCAGGACCTACATTACTCAGGAGGAAAAGGCACTCCCAGGACATAAGCCTATGAAAGACAGGCTTACTCTTCTGATGTGTGCCAATGCTAGTGGTGATTGCAAAGTGAAGCCTTTATTGGTGTATCACTCAGAAACTCCCAGAGTGCTCAGGCAAAAGAATATCCTCAAGGCTAATTAGTGTGTGCTGTGGAGGGCAAACACTAAGGCATGGGTCACTAGGGACTTTTTCTATGACTGGTTACACCATGCATTTGCCCCCAATGTGAAAAATTACCTAATTGAAAAGAAATTAGACCTTAAGTGCCTCCTGGTATTAGACAATGCCCCTGGTCATCCTACAGACTTGGCAGAGTGACTTTGTGGGGACATGAGCTTCATTAAGGTCAAGATTTTGCCTCCTAATACCACTCCTCACCTGCAGCCCATGGACCAGCAGGTCATTTCCAACTTCAAGAAACTGTACACAAAAGCTATGTTTGAAAGGTGCTTTGAAGTGACCACAGACACTATTGACTCTAAAGGAGTTTTGGAAGGATCACTTTAATATCCTCAATTGTGTAAACGTTATAGGTAAGGCTTGGGAGGGAGTGACTAAGAGGACCTTGAACTCTGCCTGGAAGAAACTGTGGCCAGAATGTGTAGACAAAAGGGATTTCGAAGGGTTTGAGGCTAACCCTGAGAAGCCTATGCCAGTTGAGGAATCCATTGTGACATTGGGGAAGTCCTTGGGGTTGGAGGTTAGTGGGGAGGATGTGGAAGAGTTGGAGGAGGACGATGATGAACTAACCACTAATGAGTTGCTAGATCTTCAACAGCAAGAGGCCAGACCTGAGGAAACTGCTTCGGAGGAGGGGATGGAGAAAGTGAAGAAGTTGCCTACTTCAAAGATTAGGGAAATGTGTGCAAAGTGGTTTGAAGTGCAAAGCTTCTTTGATGAAAATCACCCTCGGACAGCTACTGCAAGCCGTGTTGGCAACCTGTACAATGACACTGTTGTGAACCACTTTAGGAAAGTCATAAAGGAACGAGAGGTACAGACCTCTATGGACAGATATGTTGTGCGACAGAAGTCCAGTGACTCTCAAGCTGGTCCTAGTGGCATTCAAAGAAGAATGGAAGTAACCCCGGAAAAGGACTTGCTACCTCAAGTCCTAATGGAGGGGGATTCCCCTTCTAAACAATAGGTTCGACACTCTCCCCTCCTCCCATCCCATCAATCATCACCAGATCTTCATTAAAGGTAAGTGTCATGTATTCTATTGTTAGTAGAGTACATACTACAAACTGTGCATGTCTTCTTCAGTTTGTGTGCATTAAACTTAATATTTCATGTGGTAAGTTTTTTTTTTCATACTTTTGGGTGTCTTGCACGGATTAATTTAATTTCCATTTCGTGTATAGGGCAAGGAGGAATAACATCTTGTACGAGTGAGGAAGAGCCAGTTGTGAGTGTGGGGGAAGTTCGTGAGGCAGTAGGTAAAAATGAAAGGGGGTAAGGCAGCCAGGATTGATGGGATAAAGATAGAAATGTTAAAAGCAGGTGGGGGATATAGTTTTGTAGTGGTTGGTGCAGTTATTTAATAAATGTATGGAAGAGGGTAAGGTACCTAGGGATTGGCAGAGAGCATGCATAGTTCCTTTGTATAAAGGCAAAGGGGACAAAAGAGTGCAAAAATTATAGGGGGATAAGTCTGTTGAGTATACCTGGTAAAGTGTATGGTAGTTATTATTGAAAGAATTAAGAGTAAGACGGAGAATAGGATAGCAGATGAACAAGGAGGCTTCAGGAAAGGTACGGGGTGTGTGGACCAGGTGTTTACAGTGAAACATAAGTGAACAGTATTTAGATAAGGCTAAAGAGGTCTTTGTGGCATTTATGGATTTGGAAAAGGCATATGACAGGGTGGATAGGGGGGTAATGTGGTAGATGTTGCAGGTGTATGGTGTAGGAGGTAGGTTACTGAAAGCAGTGAAGAGTTTTTACAAGGATAGTGAGGCTCAAGTTAAAGTATGTAGGAAAGAGGGAAATTATTTCCCAGTAAAAGTAGGCCTTAGACAAGGATGTGTGATGTCACTGTGGTGGTTTAATATATTTATAGATGGGGTTGTAAGAGAAGTAAATGCGAGGGTCTTGGCAAGAGGCATGGAGTTAAAAGATGAAGAATCACACATGAAGTGGGAGTTGTCACAGTTGCTCTTTGCTGATTACACTGTGCTCTTGGGAGATTCTGAAGAGAAGTTGCAGAGATTGGTGGATGAATTTGGTAGGGTGTGCAAAAGAAGAAAATTAAAAGTGAATACAGGAGAGTAAGGTTATGAGGATAACAAAAAGATTAGGTGATGAAAGATTGGATATCAGATTGGAGGGAGAGAGTATGGAGAAGGTGAATGTATTCAGATATTTGGGAGTGGACGTGTCAGCGGATAGGTCTATAAAAGATGAGGTGAATCATAGAATTGATGAGGGGAAAAGGGTCAGTGGTGCACTTAAGAGTCTGTGGAGACAAAGAACTTTGTCCTTGGAGGCAAAGAGGGGAATGTATGAGAGTATAGTTTTACCAACGCTCTTATGAGTGTGAAGCATGGGTGATGAATGTTGCAGCGAGAAGGCTGGAGGCAGTGGAGATGTCATGTCTGAGGGCAATGTGTGGTGTGAAAATAATGCAGAGAATTCGTAGTTTGGAAGTTAGGAGGTGGTGCGGGATTACCAAAACTGTTGTCCAGAGGGCTGAGGAAGGGTTGTTGAGGTGGTTCGGACATGTGGAGAGAATGGAGCGAAACAGAATAACTTCAAGAGTGTATCAGTCTGTAGTGGAAGGAAGGCGGGGTAGGGGTCGGCCTAGGAAAGGTTGGAGGGAGGGGGTAAAGGAGGTTTTGTGTGCGAAGGGCTTGGACTTCCAGCAGGCATGCGTGAGCGTGTTTGATAGGAGTGAATGGAGACAAATGGTTTTTAATACTTGACGTGCTGTTGGAGTGTGAGCGAAGTAACATTTATGAAGGGGTTCATTGAAACTGGCAGGCCGGACTTGAGTCCTGGAGATGGGAAGTACAGTGCCTGCACTCTGAAGGAGGGGGTGTTAATGTTGCAGTTTAAAAACTGTAGTGTAAAGCACCCTTCTGGCAAGACAGTGATGGAGTGAATGATGGTGAAAGTTTTTCTTTTTCGGGCCACCCTGCCTTGGTGGGAATCGGCCAGTGTGATAATAAATAAATAAATAAATAAATAAATATATATATATATATATATATATATATATATATATATATATATATATATATATTTATTTATTTATTATCACACCGGCCGATTCCCACCAAGGCAGGGTGGCCCGAAAAAGAAAAACTTTCACCATCATTCACTCCATCACTGTCTTGCCAGAAGGGTGCTTTACACTACAGTTTTTAAAACTGCAACATTAACACCCCTCCTTCAGAGTGCAGGCACTGTACTTCCCATCTCCAGAACTCAAGTCCGGCCTGCCGGTTTCCCTGAATCCCTTCATAAATGTTACTTTGCTCACACTCCAACAGCACGTCAAGTATTAAAAACCATTTGTCTCCATTCACTCCTATCAAACACGCTCACGCATGCCTGCTGGAAGTCCAAGCCCCTCGCACACAAAACCTCCTTTACCCCCTCCCTCCAACCCTTCCTAGGCCGACCCCTACCCCGCCTTCCTTCCACTACAGACTGATACACTCTTGAAGTCATTCTGTTTCGCTCCATTCTCTCTACATGTCCGAACCACCTCAACAACCCTTCCTCAGCCCTCTGGACAACAGTTTTGGTAATCCCGCACCTCCTCCTAACTTCCAAACTACGAATTCTCTGCATTATATTCACACCACACATTGCCCTCAGACATGACATCTCCACTGCCTCCAGCCTTCTCCTCGCTGCAACATTCATCACCCACGCTTCACACCCATATAAG
Source organism: Cherax quadricarinatus (assembly GCF_038502225.1). Lineage (NCBI taxonomy): Eukaryota > Metazoa > Arthropoda > Malacostraca > Decapoda > Parastacidae > Cherax > Cherax quadricarinatus. The sequence goes on from NC_091301.1 coordinate 4,674,329, forward strand.
AGCGTTGGTAAAACTATACTCTCATACATTCCCCTCTTTGCCTCCAAGGACAAAGTTCTTTGTCTCCACAGACTCCTAAGTGCACCACTCACTCTTTTTCCCTCATCAATTCTATGATTCACCTCATCTTTCATAGACCCATCCGCTGACACGTCCACTCCCAAATATCTGAATACGTTCACCTCCTCCATACTCTCTCCCTCCAATCTGATATTCAATCTTTCATCACCTAATCTTTTTGTTATCCTCATAACCTTACTCTTTCCTGTATTCACCTTTAATTTTCTTCTTTTGCACACCCTACCAAATTCATCCACCAATCTCTGCAACTTCTCTTCAGAATCTCCCAAGAGCACAGTGTCATCAGCAAAGAGCAGCTGTGACAACTCCCACTTTGTGTGTGATTCTTTATCTTTTAACTCCACGCCTCTTGCCAAGACCCTCGCATTTACTTCTCTTACAACCCCATCTATAAATATATTAAACAACCACGGTGACATCACACATCCTTGTCTAAGGCCTACTTTTACTGGGAAAAAATTTCCCTCTTTCCTACATACTCTAACTTGAGCCTCACTATCCTCGTAAAAACTCTTCACTGCTTTCAGTAACCTACCTCCTACACCATACACTTGCAACATCTGCCACATTGCCCCCCTATCCACCCTGTCATACGCCTTTTCCAAATCCATAAATGCCACAAAGACCTCTTTAGCCTTATCTAAATACTGTTCACTTATATGTTTCACTGTAAACACCTGGTCCACACACCCCCTACCTTTCCTAAAGCCTCCTTGCTCATCTGCTATCCTATTCTCCGTCTTACTCTTAATTCTTTCAATTATAACTCTACCATACACTTTACCAGGTACACTCAACAGACTTATCCCCCTATAATTTTTGCACTCTCTTTTATCCCCTTTGCCTTTATACAAAGGAACTATGCATGCTCTCTGCCAATCCCTAGGTACCTTACCCTCTTCCATACATTTATTAAATAATTGCACCAACCACTCCAAAACTATATCCCCACCTGCTTTTAACATTTCTATCTTTATCCCATCAATCCCGGCTGCCTTACCCCCTTTCATTTTACCTACTGCCTCACGAACTTCCCCCACACTCACAACTGGCTCTTCCTCACTCCTACAAGATGTTATTCCTCCTTGCCCTATACACGAAATCACAGCTTCCCTATCTTCATCAACATTTAACAATTCCTCAAAATATTCCTTCCATCTTCCCAATACCTCTAACTCTCCATTTAATAACTCTCCTCTCCTATTTTTAACTGACAAATCAATTTGTTCTCTAGGCTTTCTTAACTTGTTAATCTCACTCCAAAACTTTTTCTTATTTTCAACAAAATTTGTTGATAACATCTCACCCACTCTCTCATTTGCTCTCTTTTTACATTGCTTCACCACTCTCTTAACCTCTCTCTTTTTCTCCATATACTCTTCCCTCCTTGCATCACTTCTACTTTGTAAAAACTTCTCATATGCTAACTTTTTCTCCCTTACTACTCTCTTTACATCATCATTCCACCAATCGCTCCTCTTCCCTCCTGCACCCACTTTCCTGTAACCACAAACTTCTGCTGAACACTCTAACACTACATTTTTAAACCTACCCCATACCTCTTCGACCCCATTGCCTATGCTCTCATTAGCCCATCTATCCTCCAATAGCTGTTTATATCTTACCCTAACTGCCTCCTCTTTTAGTTTATAAACCTTCACCTCTCTCTTCCCTGATGCTTCTATTCTCCTTGTATCCCATCTACCTTTTACTCTCAGTGTAGCTACAACTAGAAAGTGATCTGATATATCTGTGGCCCCTCTATAAACATGTACATCCTGAAGTCTACTCAACAGTCTTTTATCTACCAATACATAATCCAACAAACTACTGTCATTTCGCCCTACATCATATCGTGTATACTTATTTATCCTCTTTTTCTTAAAATATGTATTACCTATAACTAAACCCCTTTCTATACAAAGTTCAATCAAAGGGCTCCCATTATCATTTACACCTGGCACCCCAAACTTACCTACCACACCCTCTCTAAAAGTTTCTCCTACTTTAGCATTCAAGTCCCCTACCACAATTACTCTCTCACTTGGTTCAAAGGCTCCTATACATTCACTTAACATCTCCCAAAATCTCTCTCTCTCCTCTGCATTCCTCTCTTCTCCAGGTGCATACACGCTTATTATGACCCACTTCTCGCATCCAACCTTTACTTTAATCCACATAATTCTTGAATTTACACATTCATATTCTCTTTTCTCCTTCCATAACTGATCATTTAACATTACTGCTACCCCTTCCTTTGCTCTAACTCTCTCAGATACTCCAGATTTAATCCCATTTATTTCCCCCCACTGAAACTCTCCTACCCCCTTCAGCTTTGTTTCGCTTAGGGCCAGGACATCCAACTTCTTTTCATTCATAACATCAGCAATCATCTGTTTCTTGTCATCCGCACTACATCCACGCACATTTAAGCAACCCAGTTTTATAAAGTTTTTCTTCTTCTCTTTTTTAGTAATTGTATACAGGAGAAGGGGTTACTAGCCCATTGCTCCCGGCATTTTAGTCGCCTCATACGACACGCATGGCTTACGGAGGAAAGATTCTTTTCCACTTCCCCATGGACAATAGAAGAAATAAAAAAGAACAAGAGCTATTTAGAAAAAGGAGAAAAACCTAGATGTATGTATATATATATATGCATGTGCGTGTCTGTGAAGTGTGACCAAAGTGTAAGTAGGAGTAGCAAGATATCCCTGTTATCTTAGCGTGTTTATGAGACAGAAAAAGAAACCAGCAATCCTACCATCATGCAAAACAGTTACAGGTTTTTGTTTCACAGTCATCTGGCAGGACGGTAGTACTTCCCTGGGTGGTTGCTGTCTACCAACCTACTATATATATATATATATATATAATAAAAAAAAATTATTATATAATTTCAGAGAAAGTGTAATTCGTTCAGAAGGCCGCAGTTTCGTAACCCCTGACCTATTCCATACACTTGCAACAAATACCACATTGCTCCCCTATCATATAATTTTTCTAATCAATAAATGCCAGTACCTAGGTACCCTCCTCCTTTCATACATTTATTGAACAAATGCACTGACCACTCCAGAATCATATCTCCACCTGCTTTTAACATTTCTGTCCTGATAAATAGTTTTCATGTAATTTTAATGTTGGTGTAGGTGCTGCAGGAGTGTGCCACCTTGACACACTGCACTACATCTTTGAGGGCACCCTGGGCTTTCCTTTTCTCTCAAACCCTCAGGACCATGCCCTTGCCAACATCATGGTGGATCTCTGGACCAACTTTATCACCTCAGGGTTAGTTCTTGCAAAATTAGTCTTTGGGTTACACCTGGATGCTCAGTACTACTAGTCATTAGAATTTTTATTTTTTCAATACCCTGGTACATGATTTACAAATTGAGTTGTTAAAATTGTTTAGGAAAGTAAATATCAGCTTGTCAACTATCAGATTTTCCCACATCACTTCAGCTTGCACAGATTTAGTGAATACTGGTTTCCTTTGCTTTAAGCTGATTTACTGTACAATTTAATTTGTACCAAGAATTTGCTGTATGGCAATTAGTGGTCTTTTTCACTCGTATTCAATCGCCCAGCAAATCAGCGAGATGCAGTGAGGCAGTGAATGAGGCTGAGAGAGAGATAGCTGGACTGGGGTCTCCCTCAGCTCACTGACTTCCCACCCACCACCATCCTTCACCTATTGCCTCCCTTTCCCTGCCTGCCAATCACTTAAGTAATGGTGCAAAAATAATATGTTCTTGGCCATTCTTTACCCTCCCCCAGATAAATATTAATAAAGATGGCAGTGTAGTTCCTTATCTTTAAATATTTTTGAATCTAGTTACAGGGCAAGATTTTACTTTTGAAGAGTTTACTAGTAAATTTTGAAACTATTTAGTATGGATGGCTTTATTAGCCATAAGATAAGTTAAATGTCTGGTGTTAGTTATCAGTAGTGTTGGGCTTTTTTTTTTTTTTTCTTTTTCTCTCTAGGTTCCTGGATGTACTTCTCATCAGTTAACTAGGTAGGCCAGCATCTTTGTTACAGATTATGACAAAAGAATCTCAGTAAGTGTAGTTATAATTTATAATTAGTAATCTACATTGGGTTAATTTTTTTCTGCAGAAACCCAACACCAGATTACACTCTGGGGTGGAAGTGGGAAGCGCTCGCCCCTGCCAGCTTCCGCCATCTGCTGCTCTCTCTTACACCGGCCATGAGTGATGACACACGCCTTCAGGTGAGTTTCTCCCACTAACATGCTCTAGATCTTTTATTTTAATTAGATATATTGTACCATATTCTATAAATTTGTATGGCTACCCTGATCTAGGATATTTTGCAAGGCTAGGACAATAACATGGTTATGTAGTACCTGTTGGGCTGGGTGTTTGTCATTTCTAGCCCATAGCAAAGCTTACTCACGAATGACATTATTGAACTTTATTCATATACACAATGTGCCTTTGTTTTAGAATTTTTTTTTTTAATTTCATAATTTAGAACTTCTTTGTGCTACAGCTGCATCCTCCACTGCTGTTGCAAAAACCATATAGAGGACTAGGACTAGCTTAGAAATATAAATATTATAATGTGTATATTATAGCATATCATGGGGTGTGGACTATGTTGAATAAAGTGGTTGAGTGTACACACATGGGGAGAATATCTTTTAACCCACAGTTACTCAAGACACCATGTCTCACAATAGAGTACTACAGTGATGTATGCTATTGGTAATGCACTTGTAACATAAATGCCTATGTAGCATACTGTACTTGTGGGAGACTAATCTTTTAGTTGCTTATAGCCGACACATTGGCACAATCAATGTCTGGTCCTTGAAATATTGACTAAAATGCATAGACTAATCACGTGTACAGACCGTGTACTGCACTTATCACTATTTTTTAGGATATAGGTCAATATCTTTGTGAACTGTCAGACAAAAAGTCTAGACACTGTGGATTAATCTTTCAATTTTACACAGGTACGACACTTTTGGCATACCCTTCCTACTCAGCATAACATAATTCTATTCCCGAATGTTGTTGATCATATCAGAGATCCTCAGGCAGCCAAGGCAACCCGAGAGAGGATGATCCATGATGACATGGCTGACATACACAAAATAAATGCAAGTAATATCCTTGCAATTAGTGAAGAAAGTAATATGGCTAATGCTGAAACAGCCCAGGTGTCTGGCAAAAGTTTTGCTGAAGTACTTCAGAATACAGGCTCCCTGACTTGCATAATAGTTGAGGATATGATTATCAAAAACACAGAGTTTTTCATGAAGGTTAACTATTCAAGTTGCTTTGTTAACAAGTTCTATGTTAGCATTGAAGGCTATGAGGGACCTAGTGATAAATACAATTTCTTGACTTGTGATATAGTCCGGGAGTTATCCAACACAGACTGCTTCAAAAAAGCTAGCTCAAACACTAGTTGCTATATATTCGAGTTTTATACTGCCAAAGACTGTGATGTGAATGATGATGTGAAAATTGGAGAGGTGGAGGAAGAGCATTGTTGTGAGGGGTCAGAGGTTGCTTTGATAGGTGTTGAAGAAATGCTTGTCTGTAGGGAAAAAGATAAAACCACTGAAAGTGGCAGTGTTAAGCCAAACGCACCCCATTCATTGTCCAAGACTAGATTGGATGATACCTGTAGAGAATACAGGAAGAGGCAAAGGGGCGAAGGAAGTTGGAAGAAGCATTATGAAAAAAAATTAGACTGTGATGAATTTAGCAATATTCTTGAAGCTTACATCAAATTAAAGTTTGAAAAGAGTTCATATGAACATTTGCTGGTGTCAGTTGATGAGGTTGATTATGTTTATGCACCCCTGAAGTCTCGCTTGAAGAGTCCCACAAACTGGTAAAATGAGTTTTAATTTGTATAGATCAGTTGTGTGTGTAGTTATTAGTCTTGTTAGTGATCATTAAACTGGGGCACCAGATGTATGTTTATTAGATTGCTCTTAAACTTTTCCATGATCCTTGTTTGTAGTCTTGACATAAGCTATGTACTTTGCAGAAGGAATTTATTGCTGCTTTACATCAAAATATATTTTATGAAAGTGCATTTGAAATTGTTATGAATAAAATTTATGTATATGTAGTACTATGAGAAAAATGTTGGTTTAATGATAGTGGTTTACAGTTAAAAATTGCATTAAAAAAGATTTATAGATGGCAGTTCACGAAATAAGTATGCTGTGCCCAAAACTGCCTTTCTGCTTTTATCACCATCCCAAGCGTAGACAAACCAAAAATTGAGAAGTGTTGGAAAAATGACTTTCTTCTTGGTCCCTATTTTTTTTTTTCTCTTCCCCCCCCCCCCCAACAAGTCGGCCGTCTCCCACCGAGGCAGGGTGACCCAAAAAGAAAGAAAAAATCCCCCCCAAAAAAATACTTTCATCATTCAACACTTTCACCTCACTCACACATAATCACTGTTTTTGCAGAGGTGCTCAGAACACAACAGTTTAGAAGCATATATGTATAAAGATACACAACATATCCCTCCATACTGCTAATATCCCAAAACCCCTCCTTTAGAATGCAGGCATTGTACTTCCCATTTCCAGAACTCGAGTCCGGCTATATAAAAATAACCGGTTTCCCTGAATCCCTTCACTAAATATTACCCTACTCACACTACAACAGATAGTCATGTCCCAAATACCATTCGTCTCCATTCACTCCTGTCGAACACGCTCGTGCACACCTGCTGGAAGTCCAAGCCCCTCGCCCATAAAACCTCCCTTACCCCTTCCTTCCAACCTTTTCGAGGATGACCCCTACAGATTTATACGCACTCCATGTCCTATTACTTTGATCCATTCTCTCTAAATGACCAAACCACCTCAACAAGCCCTCTAATACTTTTATTAACTCCACACCTCCTAATTTCCACACTCCGAATTTTCTGCATAATATTTACACCACACATTGCGCTTAGACAGGACGACATCACTGCCTCCAACCGCCTCCTCACTGCAGCATTTACAACCCAAGCTTCACACCCATATCAGTGTGTTGGTACTACTATACTTTCATACAATTTTTATTCTCAAAAATTAGATTTACTGTTGTGCAGACTACTGCATTATTGTAAAAATAGTATAAATAATGTCGGCTCACTTGAGAAAGAATGTTAGACTCGCCAGTTAATGTGTATTGGACGTGTGGTGTGATTTGTTTTCTCTTGAACATTGGCAAAAATCGAACATTTCCACTACTTTGAGCTCAATTTCACGGTACTTGTTATCACTAAACCAATCAAAATTATCTCTATTTCTGTAATATATCTTCCATAATGAGACCAAGAAAACAAGAATAAAACCATAAATACCATACAAAAATACACTGCCAATTTGTTGTTTTACACCAGAAACTGGTTTTTTTTTTTTCTCTTTATGCACTGTGTGCTGCAGGATTTTCTTTATACTGTGCACACTGACCATGCAGACCCATTCTTTCACAAGTAGGCCTACCAGCTTTCTTCCACCAGATTTGAAGGCGCTAGAATTTGTGTATAAATATGGGACCGACACTGGCTGTCAAGCCATACATATACAGGACCGACCCTGAAAGGGTTGTGTTATCCCTAATGTTTACTTTGCTTGCAGATGTGTATGTTATGTGGATACCAGCAGAGTTCTGGCTAATGTGTACACTTTGGTATTTTAAATACAAGAAATGGTTTTGTAACCCACATTTACAGTATAAAAGTTTTGGACTGTATAAGCGTATATTTTCATAGGATTTGATCACTCGTATTAATAGCTTAGACACCACATACAGTCCACAATAATAACAATTAGGGTTATTATTATTATTATTATTATTATTAACACATTGGCCGTTTCCCACCAATGCAGGGTGGCCCAGAAAAAAAAAAAATTCATTTACTCCATCACTGTCTTGCCAGAGATGTGCTTGCACTAGTCTTAAAACTGTAACATTAACACCCCTTCAGAGTGCAGGCATTGTACTTGCTATCTCCAGGACTCTAGTCCAGCCTGCTGGTTTCCCTGAATCCCTTCATTAAGGCCTATGGCCTTAATGAAGTGTCGGTTCGTACAATTAAAAAGAATGAGGCGAATATACGAGCTTGTGTAATGAATAACCCGAGATGTCGCCTCATGAAAAGAATGACACACAGATCACAGCAAGTAAATAAAACTGAAAACTTGTTGCTTGAGTGGATCGAACAAAAGACAAAAACTTGCACCACTTAATTTCCTCTTAATTAGGGAAAAGGCCTTACGGTTGTTTAAAGTAATGTGATAAGGAAGGAAGGAAGGCCTGAAAGAGTTTGTTTAGCACAGGCTGGTTCCACAACTTAGTTGCATAATAAGTTACATAATAAGTTTTCTGGTGAAAGTGCTTCAGCTGATCATACAGCAGCATGCAATTTCCATGCTGAATTGCAGGAAATTATTTCCAAGGGTAGCTATGAGCCACATTGTGTTTAATGCTGACGAGACGATTGTTTTTTGGGGAAAAAAATGGCAACACGAACCTAAGTCAGTCAGCAAGAGAAAAGTGCACTGGGTTTCAAGACAGCAAAGGATTGCTTCACTTTGCTCCTTTGTGGTAATGCGGCAGGTGATTTCAAGTGCAAGCCCGTGGTTATTTACCACTCTAAGAATCCTCACGCTTTGAAAGGTGTAGATAAAAACACCTTACCAGTAATTTGGAGATCAAACCAGTCAGCATGGATGACGAAATATTTATTGACTGGTTTAAGCATCACTATTCCTGAAGTCAAGTTTTACCTGCACAGCAAGAACCTTGCATTCAAGGCTCTTCATTCTTGATAATTCCTGTAGGTCTACAAGCTTTGCTGGATGTGACCCCACATGTGAAAGTTGTATTTTTACCTCCAAATGCAACATCTCTAGTACAACAACTTCCTGATCCAGTGAAGTCATTCAAGTGTAACTACACAAAAAAATTTATGAAAAAACTAGTCGAGTCAATGGACTCGACTCCAACCTGGCAGTACCAAGCTTCTGGAATAAATTTAACATTGTGGATGCCATCAGCTATGCTAGAAGTGCATGGAATGAAGTGCCCCAATCAACATTAATGCAGGCTGGGGAAAGTTATGGCCTTCTGTAATTAATTCTTTGACTGGTTTTCCCTTGCTTGAGAGTCAGGTTCAGGAAATTGTTCAGCTGGCAAGATTACCAGGTGATGGTTTTGAAGATATGAATGAAGATGTGAATGAGCTCTTATATGATGAAGACAGGAGTCCAGAGGAAATGTTGGCAGAGCTCGATGCACAGATACAAGGGAGGGATATAACAGAAGATAAAGAACAACTTGAAAAAGTTAACATTGAAGCAGTTCCATATTAGTAAAGTTAGACATTTTCACTGAAGAAGACCCTGACAAATCTAGAAGCAGTGCTTTGAAATGGGGTCTAGACCAGCCAATGCCTTACCATCAGCTGTATAATGTACTGCAGGGTAAGAGCCCAGAGATTCATTACAGAATTCATGCACACTCCAGTACAACCATCGACTTCAGTACCAGAACCTCTACCATCCACTTCTGCCAACAACCATCCATATCCGCTCTCTTCACAAACACCATTACCCACAATTTAAGGTAAGAAACACTTATTTCTGTTGTACTTGTAGTCTTAAGCCGTAATATATCATGACATTGCACTATAATTACATATTCACTTTTATTTTGTAAGATCTGGAGGTCTAAAAAAGTTGTTTGGCTTTTTGGGGGGGGCTCCCAGGAACGGAACCCTATTTTTCCCACAAGTTCTTCACTTTGTCTAACGTGGTTTTATCTAACATGGCGTTTTCAGGAATGTAACTACCCTGTTAGACTATACTGTATATTACTTCTCATGGGAAAAATGAATTCGGAAATCATCAGATTCGGGTTTAGTCACTATCTCTGGAACGGATTAATTACAATAACCCGGGGTCCACTGTATGTAATTTTTTAACACTTTGGCCGTTTCCCACAGAGGCAGGGTGACCCAAAAAGAAAAACTTTTAATCTTTCGACACTTTCACCATCACTCGTACATACTCCGTCTTTGCAGAGGTGCTCAGATGCAACAGTTTAGATGTCCCTCGAAACAGCCAATATCCCAATCCCCCTCCTCTAAAGTGCAGACATTGTATTTCCAAGACTAGTCTGGCTAAGTGGTTTCCCTGAATACCTCCACAAAATATTGTCCTGCTCACACTCCAACAGCTCATCAGGCCCCAAAAACCATTCGTCTCCATTTACTCCTATCTAATGTGCTTGCTGGAAGTGAATGTGTTCAGATATTTGGGAATTGACTTGTCAGCAGATTGGGTTTATGAAGGATGAGGTTAACCATAGAATTGATGAAGGAAAAAGGCGAGTGGTGCTTTGAGGTATTTGTGTAAATATGCAGAGAATTCATAGTGTGGAAATTAGGTGTGGAATTACTAAAAGTATTAGTCAAGAGGGCTGAAGAGGGGTTGAGGTGGTTTGGTCATTGAGAGAGAATGGAACAAAGTAGAATGACTGGGCAAGCATTTAAATCTGTAAGGAAAGAAAGCTGGGTAGGGATTGTCCTAGGAAAGGTTTCAGTAAGGGGGTAAAGGAGGTTTTGTGGGCAAGGGGCTTGGACTTCCAGCAAGCATGCAAGAGTGTGTTGGATAGGAATGCATGGAGGCAAATGGTTTTTGGGACCTGATGAGGTGCTGGAGTGTAAGCAGGGTAATATTTTGTGAAGGAATTCAGGGAAACCGGTTAGCCAGACTAGTCCTGGAAGTGGGAAGTACAATGCCTACACTTTAGAGGAGAGGGACTGGAATATTGGCTGTTTGGAGGGACATCTATACTGTTGTATCTGAGCACCTTTGCAAAGACAGTGATTATGTATGGATGATGGTGAAAGTGTCGAATTATTTTTTTTTTTTTTTTTTTTGTCTGCCTTGGTGGGGAAACGGCTGACATGTTAAAAAAGAAATAAATAAAGAACACCTCATCCAATCAGCTTTGAATTTTCAATACTTTTGCATGATAAGAACTGAATTCTAGGACAAATTGGCATGTTAATGTGCCCTGGGCTTTAAAGTTATTGAACCCATTCTCAGTATCCTGGAATAACTCCTAACTTCTAGAATCCTGTGGCGGAGCTTCAGGTGTTTATTAAAGGTGGAAAAAATATGAATAAAGTTAAAATGTGTAGGTGCCAATTTTATGTAAAAATAGTGTTAAATTTTTATTCCTTTTAACTTGCATTAAATCAATTTTAGTTTGCCTCGCCTGAATAGCTTGTCAAATGGCTGATACATCTCAGGGCCAGGATAGTACTTAAGTTTTGTTTGCATACAGACAAGTTTGATGTACTAAAATAGTAAAAAAAGAACTTAATCATCGAAATCCATTCCTTAACCCTTTCAGGGTCCGTCCCGTAGATCTATGGCTTTATGTTCAAGGTCCAAACCGTAGATCTACGCCCAAATTCTAGCGGTGTCAAATTTAGTGCGAGAAGGCTAGTAGGCCTACATCTGAGAGAATGGGTCTGGGTGGTCAGTGTGCACACCATAGAAAAAATCTGGATGCCCGCATGGCATTGTGGGAATGCCGGCAAAGTAGCCTAGTTCCCCACTCACTCTCCGGGCGAATTCTGACTCTCCTCTTCACAACTTAGTTCTAAGACTGATGGAAGTGGAGCTGAAGACAAATTCTATGGTTTTGAACCATATGGTACCATTGTACCATATGGTACAATGCTACCATATGGTACAATGTACCATATAGTACATTGTACCATATGGTACCATATGGGACCCTAATGGAAATAAGTCTGACTTTCTTGGGCTATCCTAGGTTCTCCAAACATATGCTGCTAAGTATGATATTCTATGTAACTTTATTTGTGTATAACTAAATAAACTTGCTTATGATGCCACATGCACTTGAGTAAGCTTATTCAGGTGTACAGAAACACAATTACATAGATTATCATACATAGCAGCATACGTATAAAATCCTAGGATAACCAAAAAAGTCAGGGTGACTTATTTCCATAGTTATCCCTGTATCTGTACCATATGATACCCTGTACTGTATGGTACCCTGTGCCATATGTTATCCTGTACTGCATGGTACCCTATACGATATAGTACAATGTACCATATGGTACCCTGTAACATATGATACCATGTACCATATGGTCAATAGGTGTTGGTGGACTGAGTCGCAACGCAAGCTAGCTACTGACTCCGCACAGTTTCCGAGACAGTGCTTTGTCATCCACCTCAAGGAACACGTCAAGTTCCTGTACACTTGTAAATATACGTGTATATTAGTAATGTTCTATTATACAACATTTTTGCATATTTTTGTTGTAAACAACTATTGTAAACAAAATAATAATGAAAATATTAGTGTGTTTATTGTTGAATACAACAGTACCATATGGTACAATGAACCATATGGTATCATTGTACTGTATGGTACAATTTACCATATGGTACCATTACACTATATGGTACCATAAGGTACCATTGCACCATATGGTACCATTGTATATGGTACCATTGTATCATGTGCCATTGTACCATATGGTACAATTGCACCCTATGGCACCATTGTACCATATGAATACAACGGTACCTATATGGTACCGTTGTATTCAACCCAACCGCACTAATATTTTCATTTTATTTACAATAAACTTGTAAACAAATTTTGTAAGCAATATAATGATAAATTAGTGCAGTTATTGTGTTGAATACAATGAATGTACACTTATACAATATACATTATACTGGTCTCAGGCCACAAATGTTACTAGAGAAGAAAAAAGTATAAAAAACGTAAAATAAAAAAATGGGATTTTGTGGAAGTCGCTGATGTTGCCACCACCCGGTCAACTTCCCGCCGCTGTATCTCGGTAAGTACTGATCAGAATTTTTTTTTTTGTATTATTACCTTCACAAAAATATACTCTTTAATTCTGTAAGAAAAAATATTTTTTTTTTTTTTTCAAAATTTCTTGGACACTGGAGCACCACTTCAGACTTTGGCCTTGGACCCTGAAGGGGTTAACTAGAGAATGACTTCTCATTGGCTTCAAATTTACACCAATGCTGTTCTTTTCTGAACTCAATTGTTAGTGACATAAATTTTTTATTCTATAACTAACAAATGCTTCAGATTAGCTTCAAAATATTACTGACAATACCTTTTATAAGGATAACCCACGAGTTTAATCGGAATGTGCAAATCTGAAATATTATTGAAATGGTTCAAACGCTTGCAATTTAATCAACTACTGGAGAATGCCTTTTTCTGATTGGCTTCAAATTTTAGCATCAGGTCGTCATCTGAATCAGCATACAAAATCCACTGAGTCAGAACCTTATCACGAAAAATTAATTTCGTAATTTAGAGGTTTCGGATAATCAGCAGTCATACACCCCCTTCCCCAGTTAGACCATTGAAGGGTTCATGGTACTGTATATCAAAAGGCAATTTCTTAACTTCTAAATTATTTAAACAATATTTTAAATACAGTATTAGTTACTTTGGTAGGTTTATTATCAAAACTAAGCACTAAACCCTTGGGTAGGTTTATCATGCTTTAATTATCATTATAATCAAAAAGAAGTGCTAGACCACAAGGGCTATACAGCACTGCAGGGCAGGAAGGAAGTAGGGGGGGGGTATCAGGTGGCAAAAGGGAGAGGGATAATTAGTAGATTACGGAGAACAGTGGGGTAGTGGATAGTGCAGGGGTAGAGGGTAGCAAGAGATTGAGGTAGAAAGGGCTGAGGGGGGTGCGAAAGGTATCGTCATCAGTTTGTGGAGTAAGTCAGTTGTCAAGAAGTCAATGAGAGAGTTAATTTTGATGTGGATGTTACATAATCATTCTTTCCTTTGTGTTATTGTAATGTTAATCAACTATGAGTATTAAATCTTGCACATAACTCTTTCTTAACCCTTTCAAGATCGGTCCCATTATTCTACAGCTTTGAAGCCAGAGTTGGTCCTGTAGTACTACTCTGAGCTCAGCTCTGATAAGCAGTGAGCAGTAAATTTGGGACTCAATATGAGAGAATGGGTCTGTGGTAAGTCTGCATTAAGAAAAAAAAAAATACAGCATACAGTGCATATTGGAGGGGGAAGTGTTTTTGGTTTACAATGGTGACTTTGCAGTGTATTTTCAGATGGTTTTTTTTTTTTGTATTCTCAGTTTTTTTGGTCTCATTTGATAGAATGGAAGATGTATTACAGAAATAGATAATCTTCATTGGGTTTTAGGACTGAAAGTAGCTTGAATTTGAGCTCAAAGTAGCAGACATGTTTGATTTTTGCCAACATTCGCAATATTTGAGTACACAAATTACGTCACTAGTCTAATACCTGTCCAACTGGTCGGTCTAACACATGTTCAGAATGCGTTGACATTGTTTATAAAATTACAATAATGCAGGAGGATGCATAACAGTAAATCCTTTACTTTTTGTGATTAAAAATTCAAAATGGAAAAAAAAATATAATATAGGAGAGGCCTGAGGCTGTGACTAATGAACAGGGACAATTTTGTTGTAGTGCCAGGAATGTCTACACTATTTATTCTACACCCTATTTTGAAATAGGCATTTTTTTTAATTTTGTGTGAAATTGGCCAAATTAGAATTCTGATCCACTTTATTGACAATGCAGACATTCCTGGTTCTAAAATAACATTTTCTTTGCTCATCAGTCACATCTCCAGGCCCCTCTGATATTACTCTTGCTTTCTAATTTGAATTTTTATTCAAACAAAAAATTAAAGATTTACTGTTATGCAGACTGCTGCAATATTGTAATGATTGTATAAATAATGTCAACCCATTCATGACTGCATATCAGAATGGCTACTTGAACATTTATTGGAAAATGACATATGTTTACTTTTGAACATCTGCAAAAATCAAACATTTCCCCTACTTTGAGTTCCATTTCAAGGTTCTTTTCATAGTAAAACCAATCAAAATCACCTCTTTCTATATGTTTTCCATTCTGAGACCAAGAAAACTAGAATACAACCATAAATACTATACGAAAATAGACCACAAAGTCAGCATTTTAATTAAAAAAAAAAAAAAAAAATCTCATTATGAACTGTGTGCTGCAGGATTCTTTTTTTTGTGGTGCACACTGGCCACACAGACCCATTCTCTCACATGTGGGCCTACCAGCTTTCTCCTGCTTGATTTGAAGCTGCTAGAATTTGAGTATACAGTGGAACCTCAAAAATTGAACTTAATCTGTTCCAGGAGCTAGTTCTAAATTTGAAAAGTCTGAAATTCGAAGCAATATTTCCCATAAGAAATAATGGAAATACAATCCGTTCCAGAAACCCAAAAATATTCACACAAAAAATACATTTTATAGAGATTAATTACAGTTTTACATGCAATAAATACTATAGTTTTTAATTATGTATAGTAATACATATAAAATAACATTTTTACTTACCTTTATTGAAGATTGGTGATGGCATCTGGAAGATAGGGAGGAGGAGAGAGGGAGTTGGGGTTAGTGTTTGGAAGGAGAATCCCCCTCCATGAGGACTTCAGGTAAATTATTTTATTATAATCAAAAAGAAGCGCTAAGCCACAAGGACTATACAGCGCTGCAGGGTAGGAAGGAAGCGAGGGCATCAGGTGGCAAAAGGGAGATGGATGAGTAATAGGTTACGGATAACAGCGGGGTAGTGGATGGTGAAAGGGTAAAGGGCAGCAAGAGACTGAACTAGAAAGGGCTGAGGGGAGTGCGAAAAGTATCAGAGTTTGTGGAGTAAATCAGTCGTTGTCAAGAAGTCAATGAGAGAGTCAGGATTAAAGGAGGGTCCATCAGCAAGAAGGGAAGGTAAAGAGAGAGTAGTAGAACGAAGACGATGACGGAGGTAAATTCTGCGTGCTCGTTGATAGAGAGGGCAGTCTAACAGAATGTGGCTAATCGATACTGGAACTTGACACTGCTCACAGAGAGGAACAGGGTGCCTCTCCATGAGATACCCATGAGTAAGACGAGTGTGGCCAATGCGAAGGCGGGAGAGAGTGGTCTCCCAACCTCGGCACTGATGACAAGAAGACGGCCAGTAACCTATGCTCGGTTTAATAGAATGAAGTTTGTTACCGAGCAGAGTTGACCAACGTTGTTGCCAACGGGTGCGAAGGTGGGTAGCTATTGCAGCAAAATAGTCCAGAAATGGAACACCTTGATAGGAAATTGGTAGGTCATGTACTGCTGACAGCGCAGCAGTGTCTGCCTGTTCATTGCCCTGTACGTCGACATGACCAGGGACCCAACAAAATACAACATCTTTGTTTGGTAGAGATACGGCGTAGCCAAAGTTGGATACGGAGAACTAGGGGATGAGATGTATCAAATTTTCGTATAGCCTGTAGAGCACTAAGGGAGTCTGAGACTACTACAAATGATGACACAGGCATAGATGTGATACGAATAAGTGCTGCAAGAATGGCATACAGTTCAGCAGTAAAAATGCTAGCTGAAGATAGTAAATGCCCCCGCACGACGCTGTCCGGAAATACTGCTGCGAATCCGACGCCGTCTGAAGACTTAGAGCCATCTGTGTACACAGCGGTGGCATGAGAATGGGAGTGGAAGTGATCAAGAAAAAGAGAGCGGGAAGCCACCGTAGGCAGTTGAGCTTTCGAGCAAGGGAGTGAGAAAGAACAGACCCGAACAGCTGGAACTTCCCAGGGGGGTAGGGAAAAGTGAGATGCTACATGAACATATAAAGGTGGTAACTGAAGGGAAGACAAGAGTGAATGTAGGCGAAGAGATAAGGGACAGAGCAAACAGGGGCAGCGAACGAATAAAGAATGTCTACTAATATCAGTGACCATTCTATAAATGGAAGGATTGTGTAGATCGTGAGAGCGTACATAGTAGCGAAGGCAATGGGCATCACGGCGATCAGACAAGGATGGAACATTCGCTTCTGTATAGAGGCTCTCAACAGGGGAAGAGCGAAAAGCACCAAGGCACAGACGTAATCCTTGGTGATGGATAGAGTTAAGGCTAGAGAGAGTAGCAGGAGAGGCCGCGGAATAAATCTGGTCACCATAATCTCGTTTCGATAAAATGAGGGCTGAATGTAGGCGCAGCAGAGTTCGACGATCAGCTCTCCAGGAAAGATGAGCAAGGGTTTTAAGAAGGTTTAGCCAGCTGTGACAAGTTGCCTTCAGAGAGATAATGTGAGGTTTCCAGGATAACCGACGGTCAAAGAGAAGGCCTAGAAACCTGACTGTATCACATTCGGGGATACGGGAGCCATAGAGATACAAAGGATGATCGGAGATAACAGAGCGTCTAGTGAAAGTAATTTGGTGAGTTTTGGTACTTTAAAATTTAAACCCATGCGTAGTGGCCCAAGTGGAAACACGGTCGACCGCATGCTGGAGAGAAACTGCAATAAGATGACAGTCAGCGCCTGCACAAGCAATAGCGAAGTCATCAACATAGTGATGACCAGATATTGGGTGGAAGAACAGAGGCCAAATCATTTATAGCAAGGAGAAAGTGTTGTGCTTAGAACACATCCCTGAGGGACACCTTCAGCTTGGACGAAGTCCGGGGAAAGAACATTATTGACTCGAACACGGAAATGTCTGTCAGTTAAAAAGTTCTTAAGGAAGGATGGTAGATTGCCTCGGAGGCCTAAGGAATGGGCCTGGGCCAAAATATTATACCTCCAAGTTGTCATATGCCTTCTCAAGGTCAAAAAATATGGCAACAACTGAGTGATTATTCGCAAAGGCATTACGAACATACGTATCCAAGCGTAGTATGGGGTCTATGGTAGAACGACCCTTACGAAAGCCATATTGACTAGCGGAGAGACTGTTGTGTGTCTAAATACCACATTGAACGTCGATTTACGAGACGTTCCATCACTTTGCAAACTGCACTAGTAAGAGCGATGGGGCGATAGTGGGAGGCATCATGTCCTGTAGTACCCGGTTTGTGGAAAGGGAGAACAATGGCAGATTTCCACAGCTGGGGAAGAACTCCTTGTGCCCAAATAAGATTGAAGAGGTGTAAGGGGACTACAAGGGCTGACCGATGTAAATGTTGTAACATACGAATATGAATGTCGTCAGGCCCAGCTGCCGATGATCGGCAAGCTGAGAGCGTTGCCTCCAGTTCTTGAAGTGTAAAAGGCACATTATACTGTTCTTCTCTGAGAGAAGAAAAGTCCAAGGGTACTAACTCTCTGGCAGACTTTGAGGAAAGAAACGAGGGGCATAGATGGCGCCCTCGGGAAATACGGACCAGATGTGTGCCAAGTTCAATGGCAACGTCGAGAGGGTTTGCTACATCAACACCAGCGACCTGTAGAACAGGAGCCGGGTCAGGAGAGTATTTACCACTCAGTTTCCTCACTTTTTTCCAGACTGCAATCATAGAAGAAGCAGAGGTGATGGTGGAAACAGTCTCGCCAACAAGTGCGTTTAGCTTCACGGATGACACGGCGAGCGATGGCACGCTTCTGCTTAAAATCAAGAAGTCTCTCAGCGGTTCTATTGTACCGGTACCTGCCCCATGCAGCACGTTTCAAATGTACTGCACGAGCACAAGCAGGAGACCACCAAGGCACGCACTTCTGAGAATGCCTGCCTGAGGTTTGGGGTACAGAATGAGAAGCTGCGGTATAAACTAACGTCGAGAAGATGTGTAGGAGCTCATCAATGGAGGATGAAGAAGGAACCTCACTAAAAGCAGTGAGGTGTGAGTAAAGATCCCAATTTGCCCGATCAAATTGCCAGCGCGGGCTACGGAAAGGTGGTGAATAGGAAGGAGAAGTAAGAATGATCGGAAAATGATCGCTGTCATGTAAGTCTGGTAGAACAGACCAGGTGAAGTCTAGTGCAGTGGAGGAAGAGCAGACTGATAGATCGAGGATCAAAATGGGTGGGAGTACCCGTATTTAAAACATGGAGGGGGTGAGAGGCGAGAAAAGCCTCCAACTGGATGCCACGTGAGTCACAATGAGACCCCCCCAGAGGAAATGGTGGGCATTAAAATCACCAAGTAACAGAAGTGGTGGTGGTAAGGATGAAACAAGAAAGGCAAAGTCTGGGATAGAAAATGCTCGAGAAGGAGAGAGATATAAAGAACATATTGTAAACCACTTATTCAAGTGGATACGGGCTGCAGTGTAATGCAGCGAGGTATGGACAAATAGTTGACAGTACGGAATATCATTGCGTAGAAGGGCACTTTCATTAAAGGTCCCATCTGAGAAAGGATCCGAAGAATACAATAAATTATAGCCTGAGATAGGTTGGAAAACAGCAGAGTGTAATTTTGGTTCTTGTAAGCAAGCACCAACAGGGGAAAACCTAGAAAGCAACATCTGAAGCTCACCCCGATTACCCAAGGCCGCGGATATTCCACTGTAAATAGGCCATGATTGGCAATGAAGAAAATACCAGGAATCTGTAGGTAAAGGCCTCTTCAAGGGGGGCTCCTTGGCGTGGTGAAGAGGCTCTTGGTCTGAGGAATTAGACCTATCGGTCTTCTTCCTCAGACCGAACCTAATTACCCCCCAATCTCCCCTCCCCTATCCCATCCTCCCCATCCTCCCCTTTTTCCTTTCCTCCTCCTCCTCCCCACTCCTCCCTTTTGCCCTTCCTCTTTTTGTCCTTTGGGATTTCTCCCACAGGCGCGCTAGTTCCTAGGTAGGAGAAAGGACACCGGGGTCCATCCCATTCCGTTGAGGTTTCTTGGCGGTGGCGTAGTTTGCCGTGGAATCTGGATTGCCTAGGGATGTCCCGATCCCTCTCCGGTATCCCGGAGTAGCTTTGGGTGTCTTTTGGGCGACGGGTGTAGCTCTGGAAGCCACCTTTCGGATTCCGGGGGTGGTGGCTGAAGGAGGTATGCTTTGTGGCGGATATCCGGCCGCCCTCTCTTTTGTCCACCGAGGTAGCTCGGCAGATGTGAGGTTGCTATCCCAGATTGCTGGTTTACTGGCATGAAGGGTAGGGTATGGCACGGGTTCCATGCTGCATCTGCGCTACTAGCGGTGTCGAGTCCTCTTGGGCGCGGAGGGAGATTTCTGGCCCTTTCATCCCTCCTAGGAACTATCCCTCCCCGGTCCCCCCTTTTTTTTTCTTTTTTTTTATTTTTATTTTCTTTTCTTCTTTCTTTTTTTTTCTTAAAAACAAAAAGAAAGAAGTAACCTAACCATGGCAGCCCTAGTCCATGAACCTGGTACCCCCGGGCCCCTTCTTGATACCGCACCCCGTTCTGACCCCGCCTCGTCTTTGGACCACTCTTCAGACATTCCTCATGCCTCTGTACCTATTGCCGGTGCTGTTTCCTCACCCGCTTCAGGTACTGAGGCCTCGACTGACTCCTTCGATTTATCAGACCTTCGCTCTCCTCTGACTATGCTTCCGGCCTCTCCCTCTACGGTGCGGCAATTTTCAAATCGCCGACCCGTTCCACGTCGGACCAACTCTGGTCCCACGCCTAAACGTCAACGACAATTACCTGCTGATGATACTTCTCCACCTTCACCTTCTCGTTCTTCTCAGAAACGATCGACACGTCCTTCACTACCTTTCCACGCTCAGTTTCAGACTGAACAGTGGACTAAATTCTTCACTTTACGACCAACTTCCTCTACTGCCTATCTTTCTGACCATAGTATTGGCAAGGCACTCCTACGCCATGTTGGTAAAGATATTTCTTTTCATGCTCTTAAGAGCGGTACGCGCATCATTACCGTACAGAATGCTACCCAGGCTCGTGAGCTCTCTCGTCTTACCCATATAGATACTGTTCCTGTCACCCTTGAAAAACATCATTCCCTCAATTCTTGTAGTGGTACCGTTATTCTGCCCCATACCATAGTTCAACAAAATTTCCAGACATGTGGCACCGACATTCTAGAACAGCTGGAACTCCAAGATCTCCCAATCCTCAAGGTAGACACTTACGTTCTTCCTGCCCGTGGGCGGAGACGATACCCTAGCAATGTGGCTCGTTTAACTTTTGACACCCGAGAACTCCCATCCTCCGTTTATATAGCAGGACATCGGTTACAAGTTCGAAAGGTGATCCCTACACCACAACAGTGTAGAAATTGCTGGCGATTTGGCCATCCAGCGAAATATTGCAGATCTATCGCCGAATGCCCAGTCTGTGGTGCCGATGACCATTCTAATACGTCTTGCAATCGATCTCCCTCTTGCCTTAACTGTCATGAGGCTCACCCTTCGTACTCTCGCCGTTGTCAGGTCTATTTAAACGAGCGGGAAATCCGTTACCTCAAAGAGACAGAAGGTCTCCCTTATGCCATGGCAGTTTCTCATCTCCGCCTCCAAGGGAGACTCCCACGTGTTTCTTATTCCCGTGTTTCAAAACGTCCCCCCACTTCTGGTATCCCATCTTCTACACCCACCTCTGTGGTTACCTCTCCCATAATCACTCCTGTATCTAATCCTTTTGCTGTCCTCGGCTCAGACGTCCCTACTTCAACGCCTCAGTCTAATCTCGCTTCTTCGAGTTCTCTCTTACAAGCCTCAGTATCGACGAGACCTCGTACGACACCTCTTCCCAATCGTCCCTCTACTTCTCAAAAGTCAAAAAAAGGTCCGGTAACACCTCCTACCCATCTTCCACCTCCTCATTTTACCCTCCCTGTCTCTGTCCCTAGTTCTTCCCCTCTCACTGGCTCAGTTACAAGTGCAGAGGTTCACCCTCCTCCTCGTAATGTACCTTCCTCCCCTGTTCCCTCCCAAGTTTCTTCCTCTTCTGCCACCTCCCAGGTTCCTGTCTCTTCTGTCCCCTGCCACGCTTCTCCAGTTCCCTCCACCCTTTCGCCCCCCCCTACCTTGGTACAGTCCAATACAGTTCCAATCTTTACTCATCCTCCCCCTACCATTCCCAATATTGTCTCCCATACGACATCTCTGAATTCCGAAACACTTGAAGCAATCTCTGAATATATTGCAGAGACCAAACCATCAATGGACACTGATCCACCTTCCGCTCTTCCTCTCTCCTCTGCTCCATCTGCGCAACTCCTTTCTTCACAGCGCACCGTTCCTTCGCTGCTTGAACATTTTCCACTGCCTCCGCATGTGGACTTTTCTAACCCTTCTAGTCCGTAGGAACCCTTACCTGCGGATTTCAAGTATCTTTATCATTGCCAATCATGGCCTTTTTACAGTGGAATATACGCGGCCTCAGGGGTAATCGGGGTGAGCTTCAGATGTTACTCTCCCAGTTTGCCCCTGTTGGTGTTTGCTTACAGGAACCAAAATTACACTCTGCTGTTATTTCTCACATCTCAGGCTATAATTTATTGTATTCTTCAGATCCTTTTCCTGATGGGACCTTTAATGAAAGTGCCCTTCTTCTCCGCACTGATATTCCGTACCATCAGCTATTTGTTCATACTTCGCTGCATTACACAGCAGCCCGTATCCACTTACATAGGTGGTATACGCTCTGTTCTTTATATCTCTCTCCTTCTCGGGCATTATCTATTCCGGATTTTGCCTTCCTTGTTTCGTCATTACCGCCACCGATTCTGTTACTTGGTGATTTTAATGCCCACCATTTCCTCTGGGGAGGGTCTCACTGTGATTCCCGTGGAATTCAGTTAGAGGCTTTTCTTGCCACCCACCCCCTCCATGTTTTAAATACAGGTACTCACACCCATTTTGATCCTCGGACTCATACTCTCTCTTGCATCGATCTCTCAGTTTGCTCTTCCTCCGCCGCATTAGACTTTACTTGGTCTGTTCTCCCGGACTTACATGACAGTGATCATTTCCCAATCATTCTTACTTCCCCTTCATATTCGCCACCTCTTCGCACCCCACGCTGGCAATTTAATCGGGCAAATTGGAACCTTTACTCACACCTGACTGTTTTTAAAGAGGTTCCTTCTTCGTCCTCCATCGATGAGCTTTTACACCTCTTCTCGTCCTCCGTTTTCACCGCAGCTTCTCATTCTATACCCCAAACTTCGAGCAGGCATTCTCAGAAATGCGTGCCTTGGTGGTCTCCTGCTTGTGCTCGTGCAGTACGTTTGAAACGCGCTGCATGGGGCAGGTACCGGTACAATAGAACCACAGAGCGACTCCTTGATTTTAAACAGAAGCGTGCGATCGCTCGCCGTGTCATCCGTGACGCTAAACGCACTTGCTGGCGAGATTATGTCTCCACCATCACCTCTGCTTCCTCTATGAGTGCAGTCTGGAAAAAAGTACGAAAACTGAGTGGTAAATATTCTCCTGACCCGGCTCCTGTTCTGCGGGTTGCCGGTGTTGATATAGCAAACCCACTAGATGTTGCCAATGAAATTGGCAATCATCTGGTCCGTATTTCTCAGGGACTCCATCTATGCCCCTCATTTCTTTCCTCAAAGTCTGCCAGAGAGTTAGCACCCTTGGACTTTTCTTCTCTCAGAGAAGAACAGTATAATGTGCCTTTTACACTTCAAGAACTGGAGGCAACACTCTCAGCTTGTCGATCATCGGCAGCTGGGCCCGACGACATTCATATTCGTATGCTACAACATTTACATCAGTCAGCCCTTGCAGTCCTATTACACCTTTACAATCTTATTTGGTCACAAGGAGTTCTTCCACAGCTGTGGAAATCCGCCATTGTTCTCCCTTTCCGCAAACCAGGCACTACGGGACATGAAACCTCCCACTATCGTCCCATTGCTCTTACCAGTGCAGTTTGCAAAGTAATGGAACGTCTAGTAAATAGACGTTTAGTGTGGTATTTAGAGACACACAACAGTCTCTCCACTCGTCAATATGGCTTTCGTAAGGGACGTTCTACCATAGACCCCTTACTGCGCTTGGATACGTATGTTCGTAATGCCTTTGCGAATAACCACTCAGTTATTGCCATATTTTTTGACCTTGAGAAGGCATATGACACAACTTGGAGGTATAATATTTTAGCCCAAGCCCACTCCTTAGGCCTTCGAGGCAATCTACCATCCTTCCTTAAGAACTTTTTAACTGACAGGCATTTCCGTGTTCGGGTTAATAATGTGCTCTCCCCGGACTTTGTCCAAGCTGAAGGTGTCCCCCAGGGATGTGTTCTGAGCACAACACTTTTTCTCCTTGCTATTAATGATTTGGCCTCTAGTCTTCCATCAAATATTTGGTCATCACTCTATGTTGATGACTTCGCTATTGCCTGTGCAGGCGCTGACTGTCACCTCCTTACAGTTTCTCTCCAGCATGCAGTCGACCGTGTTTCCAATTGGGCCACCACACATGGGTTTAAATTTTCCAGCACTAAAACCCACCAAATCACTTTCACTAGACGCTCTGTCATCTCTGATCATCCTTTGTACCTCTATGGCTCACGTATCCCTGAACGTGATACAGTCAAGTTTCTGGGCCTCCTCTTTGATCGTAGGTTATCCTGGAAACCTCACATTACCTCTCTGAAGGCAACTTGTCACAGCCGGCTGAACCTTCTTAAAACCCTTGCTCATCTTTCGTGGGGAGCTGATCGTCGAACCCTCCTTCACCTACATTCCACCCTTATTTTATCGAAACTTGATTATGGTGACCAGATCTATTCAGCGGCATCTCCTGCTACTCTCTCTAGCCTTAACCCCATTCATCACCAAGGATTACGTTTATGCCTTGGTGCTTTTCGCTCTTCCCCTGTCGAAAGCCTCTATGCAGAAGCGAACGTTCCATCCTTATCCGATCGCCGTGATGCCCATTGCCTGCGCTACTATGTACGCTCTCATGATCTCCGCAATCCTTCCATTTATAGAATGGTCACTGATATTAGTAGACATTCTTTATTTGTTCGCCGCCCCTGCTTACTCCGTCCCTTCTCTCTTCGCCTTCATTCGCTCTTGTCTTCTCTTCAACTACCACCTTTCTATGTACATGTAGCATCTCACTTTTCCCTACCCCCCTGGGAGGTCCCAGCTGTTCGAGTCTGTTCTTTCTCCCTCCCTTGCTCGAAAGCCCAACTGTCTACGGTCGCTTCCCGCTCTCTTTTTCTTGACCACTTTCACTCTCATTCTCATGCCATTGCTGTGTACACAGATGGCTCTAAGTCTTCTGACGGCGTAGGATTCGCAGCAGTGTTTCCGGACAGCGTCGTACAAGGGCATTTACTATCTTCAGCTAGTATTTTTACTGCTGAATTATACGCCATCCTTACAGCACTTATCCGTATTGCATCTATGCCTGTGTCATCATTTGTGGTTGTCTCAGACTCCCTTAGTGCTTTACAGGCTATACAAAAATTTGATACACCTCACCCCTTAGTCCTCCGTATCCAACTTTGGCTACGCCGCATCTTTACTAAGCATAAAGATATTGTTTTTTGTTGGGTCCCTGGTCATGTTGACGTACAGGGCAATGAACAGGCAGACACTGCTGCGCGGTCAGCAGTACATGACCTACCAGTTTCTTACAGAGGTATTCCATGTACGGACTATTTTGCTGTAATATCTTCCCACCTTCACACCCGTTGGCAACAACGTTGGTCTACTATGCTCGGCAACAAACTTCAGTCTATTAAACCGAGTATAGGTTACTGGCCGTCTTCTTATCACCAGTGTCGAGGTTGGGAGACTACTCTCTCCCGTCTTCGCATTGGCCATACTCGTCTTACTCATGGATATCTCATGGAGAGGCGTCTTGCTCCTCTCTGTGAGAATTGCCAAGCTCCATTATCAGTCAGCCACATTCTGTTGGACTGCCCACTTTATCAACGAGCACGCAGAATTTACCTCTGTCGTCGTCTTCGCCCCGCTGCTCTCTCTTTACCTTCCCTTCTCGCTGATGGACCCACCTTTCATCCGGACTCTCTTATTGACTTTTTGACAACGACTGACTTACTTCACAAATTCTGATACTTTCAGCCCTTTCTACTTGTATCTCTTGCTACCCTCTACCCCCGTACTATCCCCTGCCCCGCTGTTTTCTGTAACCTGCTGATCATCCCCCCTCCCTCCTGCCATCCAATTCCCTTGCTTCCTTCCCTACCCTGCAGCGCTGTATAGCCCTTGTGGCTTAGCGCTTCTTTTTGATTATAATAATAATAATGTAGGTAAAGGCACCTACGGATTAGAGGGGTTAGAAAAGTCAATGTGTGGTGGCATTGGAAGACGTTCAAATAGCGAAGGAACGGAGCGTTGCGAAGAATGGGGTTGTGAAGATGGAGGAGAGGGAAGAGAAGGAACAGGAAGTGAATCAGTGTCCATTGAAGGTTTAGTCTCTGCAATATATTCTGAAATGGCTTCAAGTGTTTCTGAATTCAAAGATGTATGGGAGACCATATTGGAGATAGGAGGAGGAGGGTGAGTAAAGATTGGGACAGTAATGGACTGTACCAAAGTAGAGGGGGAGGGAAGAGTGTAAGGGACTGGAGATGAAGTGTGGGGGGGGACAGAAGAGGCAGAAACCTGGGAGGTGGCAGAAGAGGGAGAAACTTGGGAGGGGACGGGGGTGGAAGGCATAGTACGAGGAGGAGGGTGAATCTCCACACTTGTAATAGAGCCAGAGAGAGGGGAAGAACTAGGTACAGAGACTGGAAAGGTAAAGTGTGGAGGTGGAAGAAGGGAAGGAAGGGGCAAAGAAGATTTGAGCAATGTGGATTTTTTGGACTTCTGAGTAGAGGGGCGATTGGTATTAGGTGTCGTATGAAGTCTTGTCGATACTGGGGCATGTGAGGAAGGACGCGAAGATGTGAGAACAGACTGAGTTGTAGTCAGGATGTCAGAGCCAAGGACAGCAAAAGGATTAGATGCCGTAGTGGCTATGGGAGGGGTAACAACAGAGGAGGCTGCAGAAGATGGGACCCCAGAAGTGGGGGGATGTTTGGAAACATGAGAATAAGAAACACGGGGTAGTCTCCCTTGGAGGCGGAGATGAGTAACTGCCATAGCATAAGGGAGACCTTCTGCCTCTTTGAGGCAACGGATTTCACGTTCATTTAAGTAGACCTGGCAACGGCGGGAGTACGAAGGGTGAGCTTCATTACAATTAAGGCAAGATGGAGGTTGACTGCAAGATGTATTAGAATGGTCGTCGGCACCACAGACTGGGCATTCGGCCATAGATCTGCAATATTTCGCTGGGTGACCAAAACGCCAGCAATTTCTACATTGTTGCGGTGTAGGTATCACCTTTCGAACTTGTAACCGATGTCCCGCGACATATACAGAGGACGGGAGTTCTCGGCTGTCAAAAGTTAAAAGAGCCACATTGCAAGGGTAACGTCTCCGCCCCTGGGCAGGAAGGACATAAGTGTCTACTTTGAGGATTGGGAGATCCTGGAGTTCCAGCTGTTCAAAAATGTCATTGCCACATGACTGGAAATTCTGTTGGACTATGGTATGGGGCAGAATGACAGTACCACTACAAGAATTGAGAGAAAGATGTTTTTCAATAGTGATAGGAGTAGTTTCGATATTCGAAAGGAGAGAAAGATCATGAGCTTGGGTAGCATTCTGGACAGTGACGATGCGCATACCACTCTTGAGAGCATGAAATGAAATATCTCTACCAACATGACGCAGGAGCGCTTTGCCAATACAATGGTCAGAAAGGTAGGCAGAAGAAGTCGGTCTTAAAGTAAAGAATTTAGTCCATTGTGTGGTCCGAAATTGAGCGTGGAGAGGGAGTGCTTGACGTGTCGGTCTTTTCCGAGTAGAATGGGAAGGTAACGAAGGAGCATCATCAGGAGATTGACGTTGGCGTTTAGAAGTAGGACCGGAGTTGGTCTGGCGTGAAATGGGCGGGCGATTCGAAAATTGCCATACCGTAGAGGGAGAAGCTGGAAGCATAGTCAAAGGAGAGCGGAGTTCAGACAAATCGAAGGAGTCAGTCGAAGCCCCGGTACCTGAAGCGGGTGAGGAAACAGCACCAGCAAGAGGTACAGGGGCATCAGGAGTGTCCGAAGAGTGGTCTAAACACAAGGCAGGGTCAGAATGGGGTGCGGTATCAAGAAGGGGCCCGGGGGTAGTGGGTTCATGGACTAGGGCTGCCATGGTTAGGTTACTCCTTTGCTTTTTGTTTTTAAGAAAAAAAAAGAAAGAAAAGAAAATAAAAATAAAAAAAAGAAAAAAAGGGGGGAGAGGGGAGGAATGAAAGGGCCGGAAATCTCCCTCCGCGCCCAAGAGGACCTCAGCACCGCTAGTAGCGCAGATGCAGCATGGAACCCGTGCCATACCCTACCCTTCATGCCAGTAAACCAGCAATCCGGGATAGCAACCTCACATCTGCCGAGCTACCTCGGTGGACAAAAGAGAGGGCGGCCGGATATCCGCCACAAAGCATACCTCCTTCGGCCACCACCCCCGGAATCCGAAAGGTGGCTTCCAGAGATACACCCGTCGCCCAAAAGACACCCAAAGCTACTCCGGGATACAGGAGAGGGATCGGGACATCCCCAGGCAATCCAGATTCCACGGCAAACTACGCCACCGCCAAGAACCTCAACGGAATGGGATGGACCCCGGTGTCCTTTCCCCTACCTAGGAACTAGCTCGCCTGTGGGAGAAATCCCAAAGGCCAAAAAGAGGAAGGGCAAAAGGGAGGGGTGGGGAGGAGGAGGAATGGAAAAAGGGGAGGATGGGATAGGGGAGGGGAGAATGGGGGGTAATTAGGTTCGGTCTGAGGAAGAAGACCGACAGGGCTAATTCCTCAGACCAAGAGTCTCTTCACCTCGCCAAGGAGCCCCCCTTGAAGAGGACTTCAGGTAAAGCCCTCTCTGGGGTTACTTGCCTTCTGTCTTTTAATGCCACTAGGACCAGCTTGAGTCACTGGACCTCTGTTTCACAAAATAACTGTCCACAGTCCTCTGTTTCTGGCACTTCTTTAACATTTCCCTAAAATGGGACAAGATTCTGTCACTGAACTTGTTGCAAAGATGGCTTGTTTCAGCTTGCTCAGGGTGGTACTTCTGCACAAACATTTGGACATCATTCCACTTGGCACAATTCTCCTTAATCTTTGAAGAAGACACCTCATCCACTCCCTATATTAACACCTTTCACAACATCAGCTTCCTTGATTTGTTCTTTCTCTGACAGGATAGAACCGATGGTCGACTTGTTTTTCCCATACATCCTGGCAAGCTCAACAAGTCTCACACCACTCTCATACTTCTGTATTTCCTTCACATCTATGGTGTTTCTCACTTTCTTTACCACAGGGGTACCACTAGCAAGTTTCTTTGGGCCCATGGCAGCTTATTTCAGTCCCACAAGCACTATACACAACGAAATAATCGTAAAATACATGAATGAGAGCACAGGTTAGTGTTCACTCAAGCATAAACAAAGCTAGACTGCTCACAGCGCCTGCGCAGGGACATGGACAGAGCGGGCGGCAGACAGGTCCCGTACCCGGCGGTCCGAAAATAGGGGCGCGTTCGATAATAGGGACACAGTTTGTCCGAAAAAAATGGTCCTACTTTCGAAACGTTTGATATGTGATACATTCAATTTTTGAGGTTCCACTGTATACATGTCAAAAACGGTGGCTCATAAGACGTATATATACGACCAAAACAGTCAAAGGGTTAAAGTAGCCCAGAGCGATAAAATACACAGTACACTCATTACTTACCTTAAAATGTGTAGTCTTAATGTAGGGTGAGAGTAGTAGTATCTATTTGTAGGAAGTCAGGTGTAGGTAGCCAGGAAACCCAGTGGCTTCCACTCCTAACCAAATGTGTGATATTTAAAGTAGCCGAACGACGTACCTTGTTCAGTTTAATCATTTCTAGCAACTACCTTTAGATGCCATCATAAACAAAGGGAGAAGTGATGAGAAGTCATGCTGAGAATTGTAAACAAAGTTGAATGTATCTCAGGGAAGTGACTGGGTCAAAGGCAGATTGATACACATTTTCTCTGGTGCTTGACCAGATAAAGCTGTATAGCCCTTGTGGCTTAGCACTTCTTTTTGGTTATAATAATAATTGACCAGATAAAGCACAATTCTTTTCCTCCACCTGGCTACATTTGTTTACATGCTATGTAACGTGTTTCTTATATAATTTTGAAGAAAATATCAGATGGACTAACGAAAATGACTATATTAACGTAAAATAAGACTTTTAATGTGGTATCAAGACTAGTGAGAGAATTATTTTAATGTATACCTGCATGCCAGTACAGTAAGTTTAAGTTTATTTAGGTACAGGTACACATAATTATCAAAGTACATATAAAATGCACAATAACTTTAAAACACCTGAGATTCTGGAAAATTTCCAGACGTAATGGAGAGATGTGCTCAGAGAGAATGTAAACAAACCGGGTAGTGCACAGTGACCATATTAGTCAGGTGTGGGGGGAGCTGTATAGCCACTTTTGGTTGTAATCTGAAATGTCTGTATTAGCATATAGCGGGGTCCTACTGTACATGGAAAAGGTACATCAGCTCTAATTACTTTGTGCAAGTCTTGCACCAGCACTGATACCCTGCCTCTAAGGGCATTGAAAGGTGGTTGCTCGTGGGGGCATCAGCATGGCCAGTTCTTCAGCATATGTATGATTGGAATGTTCATGGAGTAGGATTATTCTGTGATGTCTTTAAAGACTTGGTGACTAAAACCTTGGTGATGTACTTATCCTGCAAATTGTATTTACAGGATATCTTGCTATGATTTGTTATTAAGTTTGAAAACAACTTATAAACCCATGTGGATGATAAATCTTGCTGTGCTCCAGCTAATAGCTATCTTGCTATTTTCCATCATGGCTATATTCAAACCAGTGGATAAGAAATGTAATGTGGGTGCTGTCATATTATAAAATGGTTTTCCAACCACTGCTTTAGATTGAATAAGTACAGTATTAAACATAAGGGTACTGGATATAATTTCCTATTTTAAAAATGCAAGCCCCTCATGGAAGGTTCCTTGATGTTGGTGAGGGGCTCTTGATTTAGGGAATTGGAACTGTGCTCCAGTTCCCCGAATTAAGCCTGAATGCCTTCCACATCCCCCCCCCCCCCCGGGCGCTGTATAATCCTACGGGTTTAGTGCTTCCCCTTTGATTATAATAATAAAAATGCAACATGAATTTAAAAAATATGTAAAGCATCTTTAAGAAAAATATTAATATTGTTGTATTACAAAGGAAAAAAGAATAGCTTATTCAACATGAGATACTTAAGATAAAAGCTCAATTGATGTCTTCAGCTATTAAGACACTGAACACATTTTATATCCAATGACTAAAGGCAACAATCATCAAATGACTGATAATAAACAATTCGTTAGAAAAATAATCA
Source organism: Cherax quadricarinatus (assembly GCF_038502225.1). Taxonomy (NCBI): domain Eukaryota; kingdom Metazoa; phylum Arthropoda; class Malacostraca; order Decapoda; family Parastacidae; genus Cherax; species Cherax quadricarinatus. The sequence goes on from NC_091301.1 coordinate 4,705,720, forward strand.
TGCTTCAGTATTAATATCAATAGCTATTTATATGAAAAATACATGAACCTTATTACTCACTCATGCACTTACTGCCTAAACAAAAATAATCTATACTGTAAATAAACTGTCTATAATATGACAGGTGTACAAGAGACCCGTCTCAATAATTGCATAAGATCTTTTGAAAAACAGATACCATATATTTTTGATAAATTGATATACAAGCAAGGTAATGTTTAATAACTGGTGTATTTTTCTGAACACATTCCTGACCAATACCATCTCATTATTTAAGATATCGTAAATAAAACAAGAACAATTAAAAGTTGTTTCATTATCAGATTCCATATAGAATTACTATTCCTGATTTCTGCCTTAGTATCGACAATAAAAATCATGCAGTTTATCCTCTGGAACTTGAATTTAACAACTGGAAACTTTCTTGATCAAGAGGAACAAAAGTCACTATCATGGCTGGAACAATTAACAAATAATCCATAATTTGGAGAAGAAACTTGGACCTTTTCAGTCCATTCAAGACCATTCTAAAGTCAGTGACTTGACAATAACCCATGAAATTAAATTTTGATTAAAGTTCTCTCTCCAAATTGTGGGTTACTGTATTTGTAAATGCATTGATCAAGTACTGGACTTGATACAGATTGTTTTATCAATAGATTTTTTCAGTGTAAAGAAAAGATGGGAAGGAGCTACTAATGAGCAGAGATGTCTAAGAGTAAAGATAATCAGGTCACAGAGTGCTAACTTGCACATGGTTGGCAATAGTACAATATATTCACAATAATTGCTGATCACAGAATCATTGATTACACACAGGGACTTTAAGAGTGCATGCACATATGTACAACGGTAGAGCACAGATACACAAATGATATGCTACTGCAAAACACAAGTCTCGGTACATCATCACTGACAAACCACATCTGGTGGAGATTACTACTCCTCATTTTTCCTTAGAAACCATTGGAAAAGTTCAAAGCTATGACACACTTGGCAATATTTAATGTATTTTGTCTCATCCTGGATCAAGCTCTACAGCCATTGCATACATCCATATCAAGAGTACCTGCTAGTTTATACAAACTATACATTTGGTATACATCATTCTTTCCAACAGTTTCTCCAAACTGAAAGAAAATTTATTAATGTTACAATTTTGTCTTGCATGGCAATCACAATGGTTTATAAAATATGTAACATTCAATTTCATTTTAAAGTGAAATAAAAATTATATTTTCTGCTAGAATAACATGACTTTCTTATATACTGTATATACAAATTCACAGATTCTGGAGCCCTGAAATTATATTTGGTGCTCACATACTATATGGGATTGTCATGTGCACCTCTGAGGGTTAAGAATTCAAATCAATCTACATGTACCATTTCGAATTTTTAACCCCATACTTTACATAACAATCCAGTTAGTGAAAAGTATTAAAATTATTCGTTTAAAATTTTGAAACCTTCCATGTAGAATTAATATTCATTATTCCTTAATTGGGTCATATTGGTGGCAGCACCATGGAGAAACATGGGGGCAGGGGGCATAGCTCCAAAAATATACTGATTAAAGTCTTTAAACAGAATGCAGTGTTCTAGTATTCTATATATCAGATTCAACTGTATGCACAAGCTCTGGTAAAAACTGGTTTTAAAGCATGACTACTGTATCATTCATGATTACTACTACTACATGCCACATTCAGGTTACTATATGCCCCCTGCCTTCCCTGATTTGGCACTTCCACTGAGTTATAAACCATATTTTGGTTTTATTCCCTGCTAACAAAATATTCAAATATATAAGCTATCAAAGTCAAGATTTCCTTTTATATACTGTATGACACTGTATTAGTAATGATTATTGAAACAAATAGGTATAACATTTGTTGCAATTCAAATAAAATGCTCGTCTATAATCCAAAAATACCTGAAGTAACTAGTACAAAATGTTTGAGTTAGAAACACCATGAACTCTAAATGGAACACATCATAGAAATGTTTGTTCCCTTTTATAATGAAATTTGAACTAATAAAAATATAAAAAAATAGTTTAATATGTTTTTTTCCAAGCTCAAGTCCTTCATTTTCTACCTTTCACCAATCTACTAACTAGTCCATCTTTTGCCCCTGTTGAGTGTGCACTATTTGGTGGTTCCTCTTCATCAGTTGCTGGGTGTGTGCTATTCCGAGTAGCTTCCAGAGGCATCGTTGAACGCTGATCCTCTAAACGGCCTGACTGGAATCTCATTATAAGGGAGAAGAAATCATCATCAGGAACAGTGGGAGCCGAGTGAGTGAGGGAACCATCATTTGGAAGAGAACTACGCTGGTCTTCTATACGAGAGCCCTGCAAGAAGATTATAATAAACTTGTTTATATGTCCATTGTTATGCAAAGAGTATGTTGAAAGAACCATTCTAATGGTTGACATGATTTACTAACATCAATAGAGGTAAGTCATTTAACATGTTTATAGCACTGTTTTCCCTAAGTTCTAAAATTTTGCTCATAAATCAAACAAGCGTGGATGAGCGTATTTGATAGGAGTGAATGGAGACAAATGTTTTTTATTACTTTATGTGCTGTTTGAGTGTGAGCAAAGTAACATTTATGAAAGGATTCAGGGAAACTGGCAGGCCGGACTTGAGTCCTGGAAATGGGAAGTACAGTGTCTACACTCTGAAGGAAGGGTGTTAATGTTGCAGTTTTATAACTGTAGTGTAAAGCATCCCTCTGGCAAGACAGTGATGGAGTGAATGATGAAAGTTTTCCCTTTCAGGCCACCCTGCCTTCGTGGGAATCGGCCGATGTGTTAATAAAAAAAAATAAATCAAACATGCTTAAGAAATAATTACTAATTTTTTCTAATCCAAAACATTTCATATTCAATGAAAAATTTTTTTTATGGAATTTTTAATAAAGGAAAAACTTATTCTGTGTTATGGAAACTTCACATTTACTGAAATTTCTTCTCATTATTAAATACACGATATCAGTGTAAGATAAATTTTCATCTGTGTAGTTCACTTTTTAACATCAGTAAAATGCCAAAACAGTTTCCATTCCATTAGAAAATGCAGTTAGCTGTACAATACACAGAATGGGTATTGAGGAAAATAGGGATACTACTAGTGGATAGACTTGGCAAGAAAATATATCGAGCCCTACCTCATCGCACGTTCAACTGTCTGTATACAGTTATGAGTTCTTTTCTTTCCCAAACATGCTTACAATAGTAATAGGACAAAGAACAGAATAAAGGATTTATAAATTGATGAAACACTGGGAGGACAAATGCACCAGGGGGGAAATATGGTGGAGGGTCCTTCCACATTTAACTACTATGGTTATTAATCCATAAACAAAACAGATCCTTTAAAAGGCACACAGGTTTGACAAATCTAACAAAGGTTGAAACATCAAATTTTATCTTACAACAGCCAGTTGTTGTCCAAACATAGATCAACATTTTATTTTTCCTGCCTCTAAATTTGGCCTGAGATGCCTGGTCAGTATAGAATGGATCTTAACACTCGGTGTGTGCAGCATTAAAAAAAGTCTGGGACCACCAGTTCAATTGAGCACCAGCTAGAGCAAACACCAGGGATTCATTGATGTCATATCATCTTAACACTTCCCTTTTAAGCAGAAAGTGATGCTGACCCTGAGTTTAGTGGCTTTGAAATGGATGTGGCCACAAATGGTCAAGGAAATATCAAAAACCTCAATAACCCATGTGCAACATCCTTTCAATTCTGATACCACTGGTAGTGTCATCCTGTCAATGTCCTATAAACTATGCCTTAAGTAAAGAGAAACAATTCTGAAACGTATAATATGTGTTCAGCAGGCTGGGTGGCTGATTGACTTTGGCTGCCTCTATCTCTGTTTCTGCCTCTGTCTGTCTTACAGGTACACATAAATACAATTATACATAGTGTAAATTACCTAAGATAACCCCATAAAATCCAGACAGTGCTATACTGTGCTTGCAGATACAAGGCATGACTGGCAAGTAATACGCATTTTCACTCATTCAGGAATCAGAAGTGATTGCATCATATGTAATACCTGTTGGTTAATGAGCGGCTCTCTGAGACAAAGACGAGCAGACAGATAAGCAGAGACAGCTAGACAGACATGTTTATATGTAACAGTGAAAACAAATAAAGCCAAGGCAGTTCATGATGATCAAGTGTCACTCCACTGCCAGCAGTGGAGTGACACTTGTCTTACACTGTGCTTCAAAGAGTTTCATATATATTCCAGCATGCCTAAAACATTGCTGAGACCTATAAATACTTTATATATATTTCTAGACAACAGTATGTGACCAAGGCAGGTGAAAATGTTCACTTGTCAGTGTGTTTGTGACTATTTGAGTACTATTTTAGTATCTAATATTAGTGTCAGAACAAACATTGACTATGAAATCACAAGAACTCCTATAAATTGTAATTATCAGATAATTTTTTCAACAAGTCTGCCACCTCCCACCGAGGCAGGGTGACCCAAAAAGAAAAAACTTTAATCATTCAACACTTTCACCATAACTCATATATAATTGCTGTCTTTGCAGAGGCACTCAGATATGACCAAACCATCTTAACAGCCCCTCTTCAGCTCTGTGACTAATACTTTTAGTAACTCTATACCTCCCCCTAATTTCCACACTAAGAATTCTCTGCATAATATTTACACCAAACATTGCCCTTAGACATGACATCTCCACTGCCTCCAGCTGCTGCCTCACTGCAGCATTTACAAACCATGCTTCACACCCATATAAGTGTGTTGGTACCACTATTACTCTCATACATTCCCTTCTTTTCCTCCACAAATACCTTAATACACCACCTTTTTTCCTTCATCAATTCTATAGTTTACCTCATCCTTCATAAACCCAACCACTGACACGTCAACTCCTAAATGTCTGAAAACATTCACTTCTTCCATACTCCCTCCCTCCAATGTAATATCCAATTTTTCTTTATCTAAATCACTTGATACCCTCATCACCTTACTCTTATCTATATTCACTTTCAACTTTCTACCTTTACAAACTCCCAAACTTGTCCACTAACCTTTGCAACTTTTCTTTAGAATCCCCCCAAAAGCACAATATCATCAGCAAAAATTAACTGTCAACTCCCATTTTGTATTTGATTCTTCATAATCCCACCCCTCTCCCCAACACCCTAGCATTTACTTCTTTTACAACCCCATCTATAAATGTTAAACAACCATGGTGAAATTACACATACCTGTCTAAGACCTACTTTTACTGGGAAGTAATCTCCCTCTCTCCTACACACCCTAACTTGAGCCTCACTATCCTCATAAAAACTCTTTACAGCATTTAGTAACTTACTACTTATTCCATACACTTGCAACATCTGCCACATTGCTCCTCTATCCACTCTATCATATGCCTTTTCTAAATCCATAAATGCAATGAAAACTTCTCTACCTTTATCTAAATACTGTTCACATATATGCTTCAATGTAAACACCTGATCTACACATCCCCTACCCATTCTCAAGCCTCCTTGCTTATCTGCAATCCTGCTCTCTGTCTTACCTCTAATTCTTTCAATAATAACCCTACCATACACTTTACCTGGTATACTCATTAGACTTATTCCCCTATAATTTTTACTATCTCTTTTGTCCCCCTTACCTTTATATAAAGGAATTATACACACACACTGCCATTCCCTAGGTACCTTCCCCTCTTTCATACATCTATTAACCTGTTAACTATCCGAACGTAGATCTACGTTCTCTCGCCCAGTGCTCCGAATATTTTGGAAAAAAAAAAAAAATTATAGAAATAAAGTGCGCATTTTTCTACGTGTCATCGAGATGAGCCTGTGAAGTTGGCCTTTGATGCTCATCTGATGGCAACATGGAGTCCTGCTGCTTGCATAAGTGTTGCTGATATACTTTTTTTTCTCATTTTCATATTTTACATAATTTTTATGTTCTGATAATTACTTTTTATAGTAGTTCTTGTGATTCGATAGCCAATCTTTCTGACACTAATATTAGGTACTGAAATAGTCACAAACACAGTGACAGGTGAACATTTTCACCTACCTTAGTCACATACTATTGTCTAAAAATATATACATAGTATTTATAGGTCCCAGCAATGTTTTGGATACAGGAGTATATAATAATAATAATAAGTTCCCTTGAAGCATCATGTACAAGTGTCACTCATCTTATCTTATCACTCCACTGCTGATGATGGTGACATCTGATAAGCGTCCTCTTATCTCATCACCCTGCTAATGACTGGTGACATTTGATGAGCCTTCCCTTTATTTGTTTGCACTGTTTCACATAAACATGTCTGTCTGTCTAGCTCTATGTATCTGTCTGCTTGCCTCTCTTGTCTCAGAGTTGCTCATGAACCAACTGGTATAACAAACGATCACTATCTACAAGCACAGTATAGCAATTCGTCTTGATTTTTTGGGTTATCCTAGGTAATTTACACTATGTACAATTGTATATACATATGTGTTCCTGTGAGATACAGAGACAGAGAGAGAGACAGACGGCCAGTCATCCACCGGCCATCCAGGTGGCCAGACTGCTGAAATTACAGTTCCAGAATTGTTTATTTTTATTTAGGGCATAGGTTATAGGACATTCTGGCAGGATTTCACTTTCCTCTTGAAAAGGGAGTGTTAATACGACATGACATCAGAAAATCCTTGGTGTTTGCTCTAGCTGGCGCTCAATTGAACTGGTGCTCCCATAGGGTACTAAGTGGTCCTAGACATTTTTAATAGTGCGCACACCAAGGGTTAAGACACATTCTATGCTGACCAGCCATCTTCGGCCAATCGTGCCAAATTTGGAGGCAGGAAAAATAAAACGTAGATCTACGTTTGGACAGTTAACAGGTTACATAAAAATATCAACCACTCCAACACTATCTCTCCCTCTCCTTTCAACATTTCTGTCATGATCCCATCAGTTCTAACTGCTTTACCCCCTTTCATTCTAAGTAATGTCTCGAGCACCTCCCCCACACTCACATCTTGCTCTTCTTCACTCCTAAAAGATGTTATACCTCCCTGGCCAGTGCATGAAATTACTGCCTCCCTTTCTTCATTGACATTTAAAAGTTCCTCGAAATATTCCAGCCATCTACCCAATACCTCCAGCTCCCCATCTACTACTCCCCTACTCTTTTTTTTTTTTTTTTAACTTGATAAATCCATTCATTCCCTAGGCTTTCTTAATTTGTTTATCTCACTCCAAAATTTTTTCTTATTCTCAGCAAAATTTCTTGACAGTGCCTCTCCCACTATCATTTGCTCTCTTTTTCCACTCTCTTCACCCTTCTTTTACTCTCCATATACTCTGCCCTTCTTATATCACTTCTGCTTTGTAAAAATCTCATAAGCTACCTTTTTCACTTATTGCACCCTCTACCTCATCATTCCACCAATCACTCCTCTTTCCTCCTGTACCCACCCTCTTATAGCCACGAACTTCTGCCCCACATTCTAATACTGCATTTTTAAAACTATCCCATCTCTCTTCAACCCCTTCTCTCTCACTACCCAACCTTTCTGCCAAAAGTTGCTTATATGTCATCCTAATTTCCTCCTCCCATAGTTTATATACTTTCACCTCTCTCTTACTGTTGCCATTTTCCTTTTGTCCCATCTACCTCTTACTCTAACTGTAGCTACAACTAGATAATGATCCAATATATCCATCGCCCCTTTATAAACATGTACATCCTGAGGCCTACCCATCAACCTTTTATTCACCAATACATAATTTAACAAATTACTTTCATTACATGCTATATCATATCTTGTATACTGATTTATCCTTTTTTTCATAAAGTAAGTATTGCCTATTACCAAACCTCTTTCTACGCACAGGTCAATTAAATGCTTCCCATTTTCATTTACCTCTGGTACCCCAAATTTACTTACTACTCCCTCTACATTTTTACCCACAAGTACTCTCTCACTTGGTTGAAAACTCCCCACACACTCAACATTTCCCAAAAATCTCTCTCCTCTACACTTCTTTCTTGAGGTGCATAAACACTTACTATAACCCACTTTTCACATCCCTTATTTTACTCCAAATAATTCTTGAATTTTTACATTTATATTCCTCTTTTTCCTGCCATAACTTATCCTTCAACATTATTGCTACTCCTTCCTTAGCTCTAACTCTATTAGACCCCTGACCTAATCCCATTTATTTCTCCCCACTGAAACTCTCCTACCCCCTTCAGCTTTGTTTCACTTAGAGCCAGGGCATCCAGTTTTTTTTTCATTCATAACATCCACAATCATCTCGTTCTTATCATTCACACTACAACCCCCTACATTCAAACATCCCACTTTGACTGTTTTCTTCTTTTTCTTTTTAGTATGCCATACGGGAAAAGGGTTACTAGCCCATTGCTACCGGCATTTTAGTTGACTTTTACAACACACATGGCTTATGGAGGAAAGATTCTTATTCCACTTCCCCATGGATAAAAAAAATATGAGAAAAAAAGGTATATCGGCAACACTTCTGCCAACGGCAGGACTCTTAAGTTGTGTATTGTTCCAGTCACGGTATTGTGCATTTTTTTTTTATTTACTCCCATCTGTGTGGCCTGAAACTATAACCAATGCCCCATGTCTTATGGCAGAGGTTAAACAAAAACTTGAGATAAAATATACCCTTCATCTTATGGCTGAGTGAGACTTATGGCCAGTAATATATGGTATTTCAAATACTGTATTTTTGTTACCAGTTTCAGTACATTTGTATGGTAATTGTATCATTTTAATTTTTTTACTTTTTTATTTGTACTTTATTTGAGTAGTACTCTAGTCATCCTGCTTCCCTTACCTGACATCTCATAAGCATGTCAAAGAAATTGTCATCTGGAAGAGGTGTAGTATCACTGGCTGCAACAGACAATCGCTGAAGAATGGCATGCTGGTTATTTAGACCTGGCAACTGAGGTAATGATGCTCTCTGTTCATCCATTCGCCTGCTCTGCATTCCTGCAATACTCTCCATCAGCTCCTCCAAAACTCCACAATTATCTGGGAAAAATTGGCGTAGTTAAACACCAGGTAAACTCCGGTTATCTTTTAACAAAAGAATCTGGCTTGACTTTTTAAAATTCAAAGTCTTGAATTTTACACACAACATACAGTCATGTGCAAATTAATTGGGACAGGACTAAATTTTTTTTTTTTTTTATTAACACAGGCCAATTCCCACCAAGGCAGGGTGGCCCGATAAAGAAAAACTTTCATCATCATTCATTCTATCAGTCTTGCCAGAGGGGTGCTTTACACTACAGTTTATAAAACTGCAACATTAACACCCCTCCTTCAAAGTGCAGACACTGTACTTCCCATCTCCAGGATTCAAGTCCGGCCTGCCGGTTTCCCTGAATCCCTTCATAAATGTTCTGTATAGCCCTTGTGGCTTAGCGCTTCTTTTTGATTATAATAATAATTCATAAATGTTACTTTGCTGACACTCCAACAGCACATCAAGTACGTATTAAAAATCATTTGTCTCCATTCACTCCCAGCAAGCATGCATGAGCATATTTGATAGAAGTCCAAGCCCCTCCCACACAAAACCTCCTTTATCCCCTCCCTCCAACCTTTCCTAGGCCGACCCCTATCCCGCCTTCCCTCCACTTCAGATACATTCTTAAAATCATTCTGTTTTGTTCCATTCTCTCTACATGTCCAAACCACCTCAACAATCCTTCCTCGGCCCTCTGGACAACAGTTTTGGCAATCCCGCACCTCCTAACTTCCAAACTACAAATTCTCTGCATTATATTCACACCACACATTGCCCTCAGACATGACATCTCCACTGCCTCCAGCCTTCTCCTCGCTGGAATGTAAATTTTTTTATTATTTCGTAATGTCTTAGTCTCCAGCTTAATTAATGTAGTTTGGGCTCTTTTCTTTTCAGGAGAATTTGCTACCAACTTCTGGCAACCATCCAGCTGTGGTGTTACCCTGTGACTCTCGTCAGTGCTACACCACATAAGTATTGTAGTTCTTAGAAAACATGCTAATTTGAGTATCAGACAGATTGTCATAAATTTGTGCCTAGCAAAGTCAGCTGTTGGTTGTATTCTGAGGAGAACTGATGACACTAGTGACTGTGGAGTGCTGCATCAAGGAAGATGAGCAAGAAAATGCAAGACAACACCTCACAATGAGAAGGTTATCATAAGAAACAGGGTGAAGGAGCCCCCCAAAAAAACAGCAGATCTACAGAGATATTTGGTTTCAGCTGGCGTAAATGTTGATTCTTCAACTGTTCGATGGAGGCTGCTGTATAGCCTTTGTGGCTTAGCGCTTCTTTTTGATTATAATAATAATCGATGGAGGCTCCTTGAAGTTGGCAGAACTGCCAGAATGCTGGTAAAGAAACAATTATTAACTACTGCTATCAAGAAAAAATGGCTGAAGTGAGCATTCCATCATACAATCATAAGGGATGGACGATAGATGAACTGAGAAAAGTTATATTTTTAGATGAGGTGCATTTTGAAGTACAGTGGTACCTCGAGTTACGAACTTAATACGTTCCAGAAGACTGAGTGCCAATACCGAATGAATTTGTTCCCATATGGAATAATGTAAATTAGATTAGTCTGTTTCAGACCCCCAAAAATACACTTACAAAAGCACATACAAAAATACACTTACATAAGGCTAAAGAGGTTTTTGTGGCATTTATGGATTTGGAAAAGGCGTACGACAGGGTGGATGGGGGGCAATGTGGCAGATGTTGCAGATGTATGGTATAGGAGGTAGGTTACTGAAAGCAGTGAAGAGTTTTTACAAGGATAGTGAGGCTCAAGTTATAGTATGTAGGAAAGAGGGAGATTATTTCCCAGTAAAAATAGGCCTTAGACAAGGATGTGTGATGTAACCGTGGTTGTTCAATATATAGATGGGGTTGTAAGAGAAGTAAATGTGAGGGTCTTGGCAAGAGGTGTGGAGTTAAAAGATAAGGAATCACACATAAAGTGGGAGTTGTCACAGTTGATCTTTGCTGATGACGCTGTGCTCTTGGGCGATTCTGAAAAGAGGTTGCAGAGGTTGGTGGATGAATTTGGTAGGGTATGTAAAAGAAAATTGAAAGTGAATACAGGAAAGAGTAAGGTTATGAGGATAACAAAAAGATTAGGTGATGAAAGATTGGATATCAGATTGGAGGGAGAGAGTATGGAGGAGGTGAATGTATTCAGATATTTGGGAGTGGACATGTCAGCAGATGGGTCTATGAAAGATGAGGTGAATCATAGAATTGATGAGGAGAAAAGGGTGAGCAGTGCACTTAGGAGTCTGTGGAGACAAGGAACTTTGTCCTTGGAAGCAAAGAGGGAAATGTATGAGAGTATAGTTTTACCAACACTCCTGTAAGGGTGTGAAGCATGGGTGATGAATGTTGCAGCGAGGAGAAGGCTGGAGGCAGTGGAGATGTCATGTCTGAGGGCAATGTGTGGTGTGAATATAATGCAGAGAATTCATAGTTTGGAAGTTAGGAGGAGGTGCGGGATTGCCAAAACTGTTGTCCAGAGGGCTGAGGAAGGGTTGCTGAGGTGGTTCAGATATGTAGAGAGAATGGAGCGAAACAGAATGACTTCAAGAGTGTATCAGTCTGTAGTGGAAGGAAGGCGGGGTAGGGGTCGGCCTAGGAAAGGTTGGAGGGAGGGGGTAAAGGAGGTTTTGTGTGCGAGGGGCTTGGACTTCCAGCGGGCATGTGTGAGTGTGTTTGATAGGAGTGAATGAAGGCAAATGGTTTTTAATACTTGACATGCTGTTGGAGTGTGAGCAAAGTAACATTTATGAAGGGATTCAGAGAAACCGGCAGGCCGGACTTGAGTCCTGGAGATGGGAAGTACAGTGCCTGCACTCTGAAGGAGGGGTGTTAATGTTGCAGTTTAAAAACTGTAGTGTAAAGCACCCTTCTGGCAAGACAGTGATGGAGAGAATGATGGTGAAAGTTTTTCGGGCCACCCTGCCTTGGTGGGAATCGGCCAGTGTGTTAATAAAAAATAAAATATAAAAAATAATTGTTCGAGATGGGAGCTGTTCGAAACTCAAGGTACCATTGTAGTACATGGGTACAGATCAGTGGTAGTGAGATACAGCAAAAGTGAACCTCTTCGGAATGGACACATTCAAGAAGTGCCAAAACACCCACCTAAGATGTTTTGGGGTAGTTGTACTGCTAAAGGCCCTGGACAGCTTGTTTTGTTGATAGAACGATGAACAGTGACAAATACAAGGCAATCCTCACAATACATTTGCTTCCCATTGTGGATCAAGACTTTCCTGATGGAGAAAGCATTTTCCAGCAGGATCTTTCTCCATGCCACACTTTCAGAAAAATGCTGACATTTTTCGAAGAGTGGGCTAAGTGTTCTAAATTGGACTGGAAATTCTACGGGCAATAACCAAATGCAGAATCATGAAACAGGACTGTTCAACTGTGGAGAAGCTAATTGCTGTTGTTATTAGGACCGTGGTACCACAACGAAGAACTTGCCAAAGTGTGTAGCAATGCTTATAAAAGCAAAGGGTAGTCATATCATTGCCGTGTATTTTTTAAATAAACATTAATTTTCCGAATAAATGTCTTTTTTCATCACTGTCCCAATTAATATGCATACTGCTGTAGACACAAGAAAAATCTGTTTTTCAAGGGCAAAATTACCCAGCCCCCAATTTGTATTACAATTTTTAACATATAGCTATCTATGCTATACCTGGTACCTAATGCTGGTACCTAAAACTACAGCCCTCTCATACCTCATACCATGCTATAAGGCTTACCATGCTTTATTTTGGGTGCTTGAGATGGAAGTTCCATTCCTGAAGGAAGCATTGATTAAGCAAAATAAAGTTAATTTTATTATATAAATGGAAGCATTTTAAGGTTAGGTGTAAAAGTGACTATTGTAACTGCATATTTGCTATTTAATTACAAAAAATGAAAGGGATATAATCTGAAATTCACTGGACAGTGTAATAAGTGAGATACAGAAGTGGTATGGAGTGGCTGTGATGGGTAATCCAAATGCTTATTGAGAATGGGACTGCAGGAATCATAGACACTTGGGGATCATTAGGAGGGAGACAGGGGGATATTACATCTAAGAATCCCACTACCCCCATCCCCACCACCCCTTGAGGAATACCAGATTAAGATCAGAGCCAATGTCTACAAGGCTGAGTAGATTTCAAGTACCAAACCCTCAGTACATACAGTAGGTCCACAACTTACAATGTTCCGACTTATGATATTGACTCTTTGGAACCAATTAATAACTTCCAATGGTGTTCTGCAGTTAGGAATATTGCAAATATTTAAACACATCATAGTCTCTCCTCACTTAGTGACGTACTCGTTTACCGACCACTCAGACTTACGATCAGCTCTCCAGTATGCAAACCTAAATAATGTATATTAGAGCTGATTTCCTCTATTCTGTTTATTACAGTATACAGTACACTACTGTATAAATACTTAAAAATATACCAGAAATGTTATAAATGGTGCAAAGGTGACATTAAAAAGATATCTAAACATGATTGACACAAACCCACTATCAATACAGTATGCTCCTTGCTTAATGGCCAATTCATTTACCAACCTACTCTTGGGAATGGAACCCCACTGTTAAGTGAGGAGAGGCTGTATTTCCAACTTTTTTTTTTTACAAATGTATTCATATTTCCTAGGTAGTAGGTTGGTAGACAGCAACCACCCAGGGAGGTACTACCGTCCTGCCAAGTGAGTGTAAAACGAAAGCCTGTAATTGTTTTACATGATAGTAGGATTGCTGGTGTCCTTTTTTTCTGTCTCATGAACATGCAAGATTTCAGGTACATCTTGCTACTTCTACTTACACTTAGGTCACACTACACATACATGTACAAGCATATATATACACACCCCTCTGAGTTTTCTTCTATTTTCTTTCTAGTTCTTATTCTTGTTTATTTCCTATTTTCACCATGAGGAAGTGGAACAGAATTCTTCCTCCGTAAGCCATGCGTGTTGGAAGAGGCGACTAAAATGCCAGGAGCAAGGGGCTAGTAACCCCTTCCCCTGTATACATTACTAAAGTTAATTATTATTATTATAATAAAAAAGAAGCGCTAAGCCACAAGGGCTATACAGCTACTAAAGTTAAAAAGAGAAACTTTTGCTTTCCTTTTTGGGCCACCCTGCCTCGGTGGGATACGGCCGGTTTGTTGAAAAAAAAAAAAAGTATTCATATTTTATATATGTTCATTTTATGCATGTATAGATGCTCACATTATAAGTATATTTTTATCTTTTTTTTTCCCCAAGTCATTGGCATTTTGTATACTGAATATTCTTTTAATGCACATATGAAAATTTTCCCCAAGTCATTGGCATTTTGTATACTGAATATTCTTTTAATGCATATATGAAAAGTTAAGTTTTTTGTTTCTGTTATTTTGCAGAGACGACTGAGGGCTGTAGCATAATTATGTAGTTGGGTTAGGTTGTAGCAGACACTGCTGTTGCCTGTACACCAGACATGTCACTGTGATTCAGGATAGGTAGAAATCTGCTTCCTCATTTCAAACCCTTCACCTCACACCACTTCCCCCCCCCCTCAATTATCCGCACCATTACCTTCTCACACTATAGACCCAGGAACCTGATACTTTCCCCATAACAGTGAGGAAGTGGTGAGTATATGTAGAGTCTATAGTTATATGAGAGAGATGGTGAGCAAATAGGAGGAAGAATGAGAGAAGGAGGCAATCCAGCTGCTGCTCACCCTTAGACATTTCTCATCCCACACTACACACTCATCAACAGCAGTGAAGAAGTGGGGGGGGGGGGGGGGGGCACATGCACTGTGTTTGATGTGATGCAAAATAAGGTGGGTGTCAGTGACTAGGTGAAAGAGAATGAGAAAGGAGACAGTCCAACTGATACCTGCCTCCCCAACAGTTACTGTATACCTGTATTGTAGCCTTGTTCTGTTTAATTAACATGTATAAATTAATAAACTGTTAAATACTAGTTGTAAGTAAAATGGAACAAACGGTAATTAGTGTAAAATATTGGGTAAATATTCTTAGCTAATAAATAAAATGATTAAATATGGAAGATTATAGCTCGCCATCATAGTTCCAGTTACAACGAATATCTATGGAGAAAATGGTTTCTGCATTTTGAATACTCTACTTGTAAATAATTTTCAGGAATGCAGTGATGTCGTAAATGGGGGGACCATATTAAATGTTTATAATCCTTACCATGATGATAAGAATCATTATTGCAATTGAAGCCTTGGCTTCATTAATTCAAAGACAAATTACTATAGCATTTCTTTTATGACAAATTTCAATGAAGATCATTTGGTACAATTGTTGAACTTTAAAATCATGAGCTTTTGGGAACTCAATTATGATTTTAACCCTAGTGAGGTTTACTTCTAGAAATAGTCTTCATACATTATACCCAGGTACACTGTACCTGGTGAGGACAAATATTAAAATCAAGCATGCAAGTAAGCAGGCCAACCAGCCACGGCCAGCCAGTGACAAGCAGTAAAATATTGTGTAATGACATTATCATCTCAAAGAAATTAAGTTATTTAATAACTAGTTTGTGTTATTTAATACTATTTATGAAACAAGCATTCCTTAATATAATGAACATAGTCATTATAATTTTTGGCCAAAAACTGGGTATCGATATTGGCCAAAATTTGGGTATTGTCCCATCCCTAATATGTACATGACAAATATGCATAAATACACATTTTTTGCACATGGATAAACCCAAGAAAAGTATTAAGCATGCAATCGACACAAAAGCATTAAGATCTGTGTTTGGACAAATATCTGATCATATGACAGAGCTGTGTAGGGTAAAACTAACTAGCAGTTGCATAATGTTGCCTTCAAATGATGACAGAAGTGAAAAATTGGAAGAACTATAAACATGATGGACAGAATAGCTAATAAATGTGTACATTATTATAATCAAATGAAGCATTAAACATAAATATGTACAGTCTTATCAAAACTCTGTGCCCCACAAAGCACTCTAACAGAGCCACACATGTAAATGCTATTGAATATGTATCATGGGACAAAACTGGGCTGTTGCAAGTCTTAACTGATTATGCAAAGAAAACAAAATATTGTGGTAAATAGACAATGCAGTGAAGTCTTCACCAGTATAATGTTTCACCTACATGTGGGAGTACACATGTTTGATAAAGCCCACTAGTGGCAAAAATCTTATACCAACAGACTTTGCTGCCTTGTTTATTTACCACTTGATGATGTTATACTTTTATTTAGTACTGTATATGTCTGAGGGCAATGTGTGGTGTGAATATAATGCAGAGAATTCGTAGTTTGGAAGTTAGGAGGAGGTGCGGGATTACCAAAACTGTTGTCCAGAGGGCTGAGGAAGGGTTGTTGAGGTGGTTCGGAAATGTAGAGAGAATGGAGCGAAACAGAATGACTTCAAGAGTGTATCAGTCTGTAGTGGAAGGAAGGCGGGGTAGGGGTCGGCCTAGGAAAGGTTGGAGGGAGGGGGTAAAGGAGGTTTTGTGTGCGAGGGGCTTGGACTTCCAGCAGGCATGCGTGAGCGTGTTTGATAGGAGTGAATGGAGACAAATGGTTTTTAATAATTGACGTGCTGTTGAAGTGTGAGCAAAGTAACATTTATGAAGGGGTACAGGGAAACCGGCAGGCTGGACTTGAGTCCTGGAGATGGGAAGTACAGTGCCTGCACTCTGAAGGAGGGGTGTTAATGTTGCAGTTTAAAAACTGTAATGTAAAGCACCCTTCTGGCAAGACAGTGATGGAGTGAATGATGGTGAAAGTTTTTCTTTTTTGGGCCACCCTGCCTTGGTGGGAATTGGCCAGTGTGATAATATAATAATATAATATATATACAAATTATTTTAATTTAAATAGAAAACTGTCTTACAGTGGAATTTAAATAGAATGCTCGGTTAAATAAATAATCTACACTTGTTTTGACTATACAGTGGACCCCCGCTTAACGATCACCTCCCAATGCGGCCAATTATGTAAGTGTATTTATGTAAGTGCATTTGTACGTGTATGTTTGGGGGTCTGAAATGGACTAATCTACTTCACAATATTCCTTATGGGAACAAATTCGGTCAGTACTGGCACCTGAACATACTTCTGGAATGAAAAAGTATCGTTAACCAGGGGTCCACTGTATATTAAGACTGACAAATTAGCTTGCAGAATTTGCTAGGGAAAGGGGGTCATTTGTTTCATTGATAATCTAAATCAAATGAAAAGGCCCTGGTATATGGAGGTAGTTGTTAACTCATCTAGGATGAAAGTTAATTCTAAACTCTTAGGGTGACTGTAGTTAGCTGACTATAATACTCCTAAAAGCTTTACAATGGGACCTAATGTGGTAGTCAAGAGAGTAGTTGATGAATAAAACACATTAGCAACACCTGGGTATCTTTATTGCTCAAATATTTTGCCTGCACAACAGGCTCCTTCAGTCAAAGAAGCAGGAGAACTCTAAAAGTAGTTTTAACATGTGTCAAAAGGGCTTCTATTGATTCTTTTAAAAAGACTGTTGTGCAGGTGAAATGTTTCAACAAAGATACCAGAGTGTTGCTAATGTGTGTTATTCATCAACTTCATGGTACATTGTAAACCATCAGTTGTCTGACACAGCAGCACAGCAGTATCTTGGTACAAGGTAATTCTTTTACAACACCATTGCTGAATCACTCTTCAGCATGACCTGCCTCTATTTGTGGTTTCAACTCTAGCCATGTCATGTCAACTCTACTCTTTATGTAAGGTCCAGTTGTATGTCTATGCTTTAGACCTAAGGGACTGATCACCTCCCACTAAGGGTGATGGACTGATAATGTCAAAACTATTATTACTACTACCTTTATTAGACTGAAGAAGCCTGTTGTTCAAACAAAACTATTTGGCAATAAAGATACCCAAGTATTGCTAATGTGTCTTATTTATCAACTTAATGGTATCGTATACCAACAGTAATAGTGTTTCCTTTATGGTGCCCACATTTTGTTCCATAAAAAAAAGAGAGAATAGGTCTAACATGCAGAATGATATAAAAGTTTAAAGATATTACAAATGATTATACAGTGAAAGGACAGAGTAGTAAAGATCATGGTACAGTAAATAATAAATCATAAATATTGTACAAGAAGTACTTACTTGCACCACTGTCAGATGGAGTAGTTGTACCATTTGTAGATCCATTAGAGGAGAGAGATCCTCCTTCTCTGTTATGAGTCTGAACCTGCTGCTGGGCTTGCTCAGGCTGGTTCTCTTTATTACTCTCAACGGACAGTGTACACCGCTGATCATCCATCCTTTTGCTTTGAAACCTGGACAGAAGCTCAAAGAAACTATCATCATCCATACTGGATTCCTCATTGACTGATGTCTGAAAAAATATTTTTAAAAATTATTATGTGTATGTATATTTTTTTTTTTTAAATTTACAGTAAATTATGAAAAGTACCAAAGATTTCTTGACACAGTGTATTAAAAACCTCTGAGTACATGTTAAGTTATACTATAGGAGTCAAGTGCTAGATAAAAAAGACACCACACTCTAAAGGCACAAAACATTTAAAAAAAAACATACACAAATAACCTGCACAGAGGAGAATGAAACTTATCACAATGTTTCGGACCGACATTTAAAAAAAGTTGACACATGAAGTCTACAACATACAAAAAAAAAGTTGTATTCCAGGTTTTACAACATACAAACAAGTTGCTTGTATAGAATACAGTAGTACAGATCATGGATGTTTTATGTTTTACACATGTTCATACTGTAGCTTGGGGGTTAAAAAATGTTAATCAGTTTGTAAGTGCTTACTTGTGTAATTTGGGGAATATGTAAACTGGAAGCATCTTGCATTTTATAAGAAGAGAGATCTTAATTCATAAATGTTCACTTGTATATGATAAAAATATGTTCAAAATCAACACATTATTTTTATATTAGGAGCACTGAATGAGAAATAGAATAAATTAACTTCATCACCCAACACACTTTTACCATTATCCAATTTAGGAAACAGGAAATGCAGTGCTTAATCTAACCTATAACTGGTGGGTGTGTTAAAGAATTCAATCTCACAACATGAGATATAAAAGATCAGAAGAGACATGATAACAGCATGTAATCAGAGGTATCAATAGAGTAAATATGTACAGATAACCTGTTTGAAAGGGTTAGGACCAGGTCATATGAAGGGAGACAGGGTTTGGACCAGGATGAAGGGACATAAGGGTTGGAACCAAGAAGAGGGGATAGACAAGGGGTGGAACAAGAATAAGGGAAAACATCAGGGTTGGGACCAAAATAAGTAGATACATGCAAGGTAGGAACCAGGATGCACAGATACACAAAGGGTGGGACCAGAGGTGTAGTCACGTTCTGACAATAGGGGAACTGAGCATATTTAAAAAAAAAGGCACCACTTATTATCTTAAATACAGCTTATTTTATGGTACTAAATATTATTTTATGGTACAGATAATACCATAAGATTTGTTTATCAAAATTCATAATTTTTTAAACAATGACAACTAACTGCTAGCAATTGTCATTATAGTGGTAAAGTTAAAACAGTACATTTCAGGCATAAATTGGTCAAATACTTTTATGGCAATCATAAACAGCTGATTGCCTTACAAGGCAATTTTAGGCTATGCAAATATCCACTTAAATTAGCTCAGAAATGTGCAATTTTCTTAAAGATATTATCTGCACATTCTGGGTGGGACCAGGATTAGGGACACACAAGAGCTGGGACCAACACAAATGGAAACTTCCTCAATCTGAGGTTGGTGAGCAAGTGCATTGTACAAGAGGCAGGTTCCAAATATGAAATGAAATGTAAATACGGCATGAGACTTATGGCCCTCGCAGATTCACCATGCCAGCTGAATAATGGTTAAGAGTTGAAGGTCCATGAGCAAAGGCTCACAGATACAGACAAATATACATACTCTCAATGATCTAAGTTATTTTTTCATTTTGTTTATCTTTTTATTTGCATTCTTTATACATATTTTCTCTCTCACAGAATGCATTACATTTAATTAAAAATTTTGCTATTTAATTCACAACATTTAGCAAGACATTCTTCATATTTCATGCATTTCACTAGACACTTTTACACCATAAGTATTGCACGTTTCACATTTCTTCACGAACATGGCTTGTACAGTACCACTGTCATTAGCAGTTATATGTAGGATGCAAATTTTATGGCCGGTAACTCCCAAATTATCACAGATTCATTAGCACAAACTCAGCTTTATTTAAGGTAGCAATCAGACTATGTGACCCTTAACAGTTTGGTGCTTCCCATAAACATACTAATAATAAGACAGCTATCCCTAATTTTTTCATGCTTAACCTCCTCAGGTCTACAGCTAAGTCAATCGTTACCTCCTAGTGTGAAGCTTGAAAAGTAATACTGTGCTTAAATTCTCCAATGCCTAAATAAAACATATAAGCTGATTGGCAAACCAGTTAAAACAGTATAAAAAGGAAGTCAGGCCTCCATACAGTGGAACCTCAGTTCTAGTTTGCCCTCGTTTTCATCGAATTCGGTTTTTGACGACTTTTTCATCAAAATTTTGTCCCAGTTTTCGTTCATCACCTCGGTTTTCGTCGAGTTGACAGTGGTCCGCCATACTGAACGTGTCTGCCCACGCCCACACAAAGCATTCCACACGTTCTGAGTCAGTCTGGCTTTGTTTCTCATTTGTAGAGGGTGGTAGTGATGGTGGTAGTGGTTGTGATGGTGGGAGAGGGTGGTTGTGATGATAGTAGAAGGTGGTTGTGATGGTGGTAGAGGGTGGTTGTGATGGTGGTAGAGGGTGGTAGTGATGTTAGAGAGTGGTAGAGATAACTTCTCCTGCCTCTCCCCTCCTCGCCGTCTTCCATATGCCAACAAGAGTCTTCAATAAAGGTAAAAGTTATGTTAAATGTTCATTTATCCATTTCACTAGTGCTTTATATTTATTTCTCACTGTTTTCTGTATGTAAAACTATAGTTATTCTCTATAAAATGTATTTTTTGTTAATACGTTTGGGTGTCTGGAACGGATTAATTGAATTTACATTATTTATGTGAAATATTGCTTCAGTTTTCATCAAATTCAGTTTTCGTCAGACTTTTTGGAATGAATTAATGACGAAAACCAAGGTTCCACTGTATTTACCTTCCTGAGGACTCTGCAATTATAGAGAAATCTGTGAAAGTACCTTTGAACATTGAAGCAAGATGTAGTGGAGTGTACGTGGCAATTAATGCATAGGAGCATCATCACTAGTAAAACCCTGATGACTGCTGCTCTCACAGGTGTGTTGATATTAGCAAACACTGCACTGAATTTCTCCCTCTTATATCATCAAACATGGTTGTAGATTTTTCTTTTTTTAACAAGTCAGCCGTCTCCCACCGAGGCAGGGTGGCCCAAAATGAAAGAAAATCCCCAAAAAGAAAATACTTTCATCATCATTCAACACTTTCACCTTACTCACACATAATCATTGTTTTTGCAGAGGTGCTCAGAATACAACAGTTTAGAAGCATATACGTATAAAGATACACAACATATCCCTCCAAACTGCCAATATCCCAAACCCCTCCTTTAAAGTGCAGGCATTGTACTTCTCATTTCCAGGACTCAAGTCTGGCTATATAAAAGTAACAGGTTTCCCTGAATCCCTTCACTAAATATTACCCTGCTCACACTCCAACAGCTCGTCAGGTCCCAAATACCAGTCGTCTCCATTCACTCCTATCACTCTCATGCACGCTTGCTGGAAGTCCAAGCCTCTCACCCACAAAACCTCCTTTACCCCCTCCCTCCAACCTTTCTGAGGACGACCCCTACCCCGCCTTCCTTCCCCTACAGATTTATACGCTCTCCATGTCATTCTACTTTGATCCATTCTCTCTAAATGACCAAACCACCTCAACAACCCCTCTTCAGCCCTCTGACTAATACTTTTATTAACTCCACACCTCCTAATTTCCACACTCCGAATATGGTTGTAGATATGAGGCCAAAAACATTTTGCATTTCAAAGACTATAGCTTTTTAAAATATTGCTTTAAGCTGCTTAATATTAACATTCAAAATAAAGACTGACCACATTTTGAATTAATTTTATGATTAGTATTTAATTTAAGAGTTGTGTGCCAACCTATAATAAAAAAAATTATGGCAGATTTGTATGCAAAAAATATGAGCATACAACACATGAACCAAAATAGCATATACCTACAAAAATTAAGTATTTGAAAACATCACTTTGCACACACAGCCCACAAGATGAAAATAACTGTATTTGTTTTATACTGCTTTAAATTCTTTCAATTTTATTTTCTTAAAGTGGGTGAATCAAAGAAAATAGCTGTAGTGCGAGAGAAAAAATTAAGAACATTTTCAAAAAAATTCCACTGCTGGTTTGGTTTTTCAAATTCTTTTTTTCAATACCTCTTTAAATGTGACTCTAATCTAGTTACACCCAGCAATCTCCCACTGAGATAGGGTAATCCAGAAAAGGAAACACATTCAATGTCATGCATTCAAAACTACTTCAGAATGCAGGCACTGTAATTCTCACCTCCCTGAATCCCTTCGTAATGGCTTGATAAAGCTCCTGGAGAGCGAAACGTTGCCACAATAAATGTCACATTAGTTGCACTTGTGTCCTTTTACTTTACATATTGTCGGTAATTCTACCAACTTTATTACAATATTATCTTTGTAAAACTCCAACTGAATGTCAAGAAATAAGAACATTTGTCTCCACTCTAAATTGCTCACACATTATTATTATTATAATCAAAAAGAAGCGCTAAACCACAAGGGCTAATTGCTCATACAAGCCTACTGGATGTTCAAATCCCTAGCATTCACAACCTCCTTCACCCCCTTCCTCCATGCCTTACACCAATTTAAAAGTGTTGGTATCACTATATTCTGGTACATTCACTTTTTTGCCTCCATACATAAACTTCTTTCCACAGATGCCTCAACATACCAATGTCTTTTATTTTTTTACCTCTCATCTATTCTATGGTCCACCTTATCTTTCACAGACCTATCTGCCAACATGTCCACTCGAAGATGTCTGTATACTTTCACTTCCTCTATACTCCCTCCTTCTAATTTGATATCCAATTCTTCATTACCTAGACTTTTATGTACTCTCATCACCTTGCTCTTGTTCTGTGTCCACATTTAATTTCCTTCTTTTACATACACACTAAATTCTTTTATCACCCTTTTCAACTTCTCTTCAGAACATCCCAAAAGAACTGTCATTGGCAATAAGCAACTGTAACAATGCTCATTTTATATTCATATTTTAATCCCACAATGCCCACTTAATATTTATATTTTAATCCCACATCTTACCCAAACACAATAACATTCACTTCCTACAACCTGCTGACATACATACTCAAACACAAATATGCTTCCAGACAGACAAATTGAACAATTGTATTGCACACTGTAACTCACGTAACCACTTGAAGAAATGGGCAGAGGCCAAACTAATCATTAACCTTTTCACTGTTCAGACCCCTGAAACTAATATTGCTCTCAGTATTCACTTTAAAAAAAAATCTTCTGAAATGGCAGAGAATCTTTTTCTGAATGCAGTGATGCCAAGAGTACAAAATTTGATGGAAAACTTACGGAAATACTAAGGCTCAAAGTCTGGGCACATTTTTTGCATTGATGATTTCGCCCAATTCGAGTCATATTTAAAGCAAATTCTATTGCTCTACTCAACTATTACAAGTGCCCTATAAAGAACAGAGATGTTGGTAATTTGGCCAATTTTACACAAAATTACAAAATACCAACTTAAAAATAAAGTCCAAAATAAACAATGCTGACATTACTGGCACTAAAACATTTCCTCGGTTCATTAATCACATTCCCAGGCCTCTCTTATATTACACTTGCCTTCCATTTTGAATTCATAATCACACAAAAATAGATTTACTCTATTTCTTGGATAATAAAATATAATTAGGAATGATTGGTCATGGTTTATGGCATTCCAACAATTGAATCAGACTTATTAAAAACCCATAAAACAGACCAGTGGGTGTAGGAGGGCTTAACCCATCCTCAGGAAAACTGGCATAAATCGAATATTTCTGCCAATTTGAGCCCAATTTCAGGCTACTTCTGGTCCTCAAACCAGCCCAAATCATCTCTGTTTCATCCTGTCAAATGATAACAAGAAACAGCCAATAAAACCATAAAAACCATCCTAGAAAACACCTCGAATTCACTATTTTATACCAAACACAAAATCAGAGGTTTGCTTTTCTTATCATGCACTGCATGGGGCAGGATTTATTTTTATACTGTGCACACTCACCGCATAGACCCATTCTCCCATATCTAGGCCAAAAGTTACCGCTCACAGCTTATGAGAGTGAGCTGAGCTCATAACAGAGAACTACGTGAGACACCCTAGCCTCAGTGACATTAGTTCTATATGACTGCCACTGGAATGGTTAAGGAGCGTGATAATATAGAAAAAGGTTTTAGAAACCGCCCTGATCCCAACTTCAAACAATGTTATTCAAAACAAAGGAATTTTATATTTAGTCAAGCCTCTAGCAATACATCTGTTGAGCAAAGCATATCATTATGGCCAATCATCATACTGAATCTTTCTTTTAACATAGCACCTCATCAACAGAGCTGACTCATCTTTCTGCTGCCTGTATGATGAGTAAGACATCTGTTATACTTCCATATCTTTATTTGTTGCAGTGTTTCATCTGCACAGTAGACTTTATCAGTCAAATACAGGGGTGATTACAGTACTGGAGACAGTAAAGAGGCAGAGGTAATTTTGAGATCAGTCTCTCAGCCTTGATAAAAGGTAGTCAGTCTCAGTCTAAAACAGAGGCATGAAGTCAGAGACTTGTATAATGGAACCAGAAGTGGAGTGTAGCATAAGCAGAACAGCATCACATTATTGGAAGTCATCCTATGAAGGTGTTTAGCAACAGAGTAGCAGAAGACATTCTCTGTACTAAGACACCACAGTGGTGCTGTGTCAGACATGTATATTACTTATGGTATACAATACTGTCATGCTGATGAATAAGGAACACCTGCAACACTTGGGTATCTTTATTTGCCAACACATTTTGTCTGCACAGCAGGCTTCAGGCTAAGAGACTGATCATCCTCTTATCAAAGCTGAGTGGCTCATCACCTCAAAAATTACCTATTCACTTCTACTGTCTCTATTATTGTAATCACCTCTGTATTCGACTGATGCAGTCTGCTTTGCAGATGACACATTTCAGAAAATAAAAATACCCAAATGTTGCGTATGTGTCTTATTCATCAAACTGTCAGTACTGTATACCATAAATATTATGACACATGCATACACATTATGCTCTTCCCAGGTATCTTTATTGACTCGAAAAAAGCCTATTGTACAAGTGAAACATTGCCTTTAATAAAGTTTCCTAAAACTGAACTTTGTGTCTTTTTACATACAATCTGCCAATATCCGTATGCCATTTACTGTCATAATAAATACAGTATTGCAATATCTGTATGAATTTCATTGACAGAATGAAGATTAGTAACCCATAATTACATTATCAGTACAGTCATCTATCTACTCTAGTTGCATTTCTAAAGTTAATTGCTGAATATGTTGATTTTTAATAATGAGAAAAATTTATTAAATGAGAAACCTGCATAATGCATTACTCAACAATTATCAGTCCTCCACCATTGAGAGAAGGGCTCTTACAGCTCTAGGAGTCATAGCCCCTCATAAAAAACCTCTCGCACCATTTGTTACAATACCACTGCATTTTTCTTGTTGATTACTTTCTGAAATGCATTGATCTTTAGTATATGTTTGGTAGAGGTGTGGGGAAGTTCCTATATGTCTGGTACATTTTGGTAAGGAAATGTGGCTTATTTTTACCAATGCTGACAGGAGGTAGTGGTGGTGAGAGGTGATGATGGTGGTAGCTGATATTGTCTGCCACCTGTTTGTACTGGCACTGTACAGGACAGTATTAATGCTCTCTACACGTTTCCAGATCAACAAGCAACAACAACTACAATGTAAAGTGTGAAAGGCTTTATTATTTCAACAAATTACTAAATTTATAAATACTTATTGGCTTGTTCTTCAGTTCATTTAATGCTATTTCAGGTAGAGTGCACATTTTCTTTAATAAAACCTATGCACTTTCTGGTATTTGTGATACTATTTCTAAAATTTTAACATTTTCAACACTTTGGATTTCAATTTTCATAACCTGGAGAGATTCTTTCACCAATACTGCCAATCCTTACTTCCCTACTCTGTCTCTTCTCTGCACTTATGATTTCCACTAAATACAACCTCATTTAAAATATGCTTTTCCAGTTCGGTTTCAATAAGACTAACTATATCCCTAAGTTCTAATCTTTAGGAGATTACTCCATCCATATTAGTGTATAAAACCTTCAGAAATGTATTATTCATTTGTTTCAACATGATTTTCATCCTGTGGTCATTTCTTTGCAAAAACATTTGATGGATTTGTATGGGCCTGTTACTCTGAAACAAAAGTTTTTTCTCCTTGACTTCTACCTTCATTCAACCTCTTAGCAGTGTTCATTATTTTTTTTTATTTTCACCTTATCCTCCTTTGAAAGATCTTGTCTAGCTTATTTTTTTTATCTTTATCTGTCTCCAATTCCTTGATGTCCTTAACTTTTTTAAAATTTCTTCCTTATGCTTAATCTGTGTCAATGTTATTTTCATTGGCCTATGCTTTTTTTTTCTCATATTTGTCAACATGCCTATATGCCACAACATGCTCTTGAATGCTGAAATCCACAGTGCATTTTGTCATCTCATTTATGTATTGTTCTTCCTCTTTGATTCTTTCTATTTATGAGTTTAAATCCTATTTAACACAGCCAAAAAGAATAACTGTTTTATCACTATCTACTGCATCTCTCAATAACTTAAGAGTTATTTGCAATCTCCTTCTGAATTTCTTGATTAATTTTAGCTCTTAACAGTGAATTCTTTAGCTAATACCACTTTTTATTCTCTCTGCCTCTTCTCTTACAAATTCTGCAAAACAATCTTCAATCTTAGATTTATATTCTTCCAGAGCTTTCTTCTACTTCTCTAAGATTTTGTTGACTTTTTCAGAAATATTTTGTGCTACCTGCACATGCTGTTCTAATTCAGTTTTGTGCTAAGTTATTCCTGAATAAATATTTTTTTTTTTTTATTATCACACCGGCCGATTCCCACCAAGGCAGGGTGGCCCGAAAAAGAAAAACTTTCACCATCATTCACTCCATCACTGTCTTGCCAGAAGGGTGCTTTACACTACAGTTTTTAAACTGCAACATTAACACCCCTCCTTCAGAGTGCAGGCACTGTACTTCCCATCTCCAGGACTCAAGTCCGGCCTGCCGGTTTCCCTGAATCCCTTCATAAATGTTACTTTGCTCACACTCCAACAGCACGTCAAGTATTAAAAACCATTTGTCTCCATTCACTCCTATCAAACACGCTCACGCATGCCTGCTGGAAGTCCAAGCCCCTCGCACACAAAACCTCCTTTACCCCCTCCCTCCAACCCTTCCTAGGCCGACCCCTACCCCGCCTTCCTTCCACTACAGACTGATACACTCTTGAAGTCATTCTATTTCGCTCCATTCTCTCTACATGTCCGAACCACCTCAACAACCCTTCCTCAGCCCTCTGGACAACAGTTTTGGTAATCCCGCACCTCCTCCTAACTTCCAAACTACGAATTCTCTGCATTATATTCACACCACACATTGCCCTCAGACATGACATCTCCACTGCCTCCAGCCTTCTCCTCACTGCAACATTCATCACCCACGCTTCACACCCATATAAGAGCGTTGGTAAAACTATACTCTCATACATTCCCCTCTTTGCCTCCAAGGACAAAGTTCTCTGTCTCCACAGACTCCTAAGTGCACCACTCACTCTTTTTCCCTCATCAATTCTATGATTCACCTCATCTTTCATAGACCCATCCGCTGACACGTCCACTCCCAAATATCTGAATACGTTCACCTCCTCCATACTCTCTCCCTCCAATCTGATATCCAATCTTTCATCACCTAATCTTTTTGTTATCCTCATAACCTTACTCTTTCCTGTATTCACCTTTAATTTTCTTCTTTTGCACACCCTACCAAATTCATCCACCAATCTCTGCAACTTCTCTTCAGAATCTCCCAAGAGCACAGTGTCATCAGCAAAGAGCAGCTGTGACAACTCCCACTTTGTGTGTGATTCTTTATCTTTTAACTCCACGCCTCTTGCCAAGACCCTCGCATTTACTTCTCTTACAACCCCATCTATAAATATATTAAACAACCACGGTGACATCACACATCCTTGTCTAAGGCCTACTTTTACTGGGAAAAAATTTCCCTCTTTCCTACATACTCTAACTTGAGCCTCACTATCCTCGTAAAAACTCTTCACTGCTTTCAGTAACCTACCTCCTACACCATACACTTGCAACATCTGCCACATTGCCCCCCTATCCACCCTGTCATACGCCTTTTCCAAATCCATAAATGCCACAAAGACCTCTTTAGCCTTATCTAAATACTGTTCACTTATATGTTTCACTGTAAACACCTGGTCCACACACCCCCTACCTTTCCTAAAGCCTCCTTGTTCATCTGCTATCCTATTCTCCGTCTTACTCTTAATTCTTTCAATTATAACTCTACCATACACTTTACCAGGTACACTCAACAGACTTATCCCCCTATAATTTTTGCACTCTCTTTTATCCCCTTTGCCTTTATACAAAGGAACTATGCATGCTCTCTGCCAATCCCTAGGTACCTTACCCTCTTCCATACATTTATTAAATAATTGCACCAACCACTCCAAAACTATATCCCCACCTGCTTTTAACATTTCTATCTTTATCCCATCAATCCCGGCTGCCTTACCCCCTTTCATTTTACCTACTGCCTCACGAACTTCCCCCACACTCACAACTGGCTCTTCCTCACTCCTACAAGATGTTATTCCTCCTTATTTTTAGTGAATTTCTAAATTATCATCATGCTCTTTTTCATAACCTCAGCTTGCCCATCTATATCTTCTGTCTCTGCTGTAAGGATGCCTTTAAAATTTCTACAATAAACTCTCCATATGATGGACTAATTAGGGTTAGTAGATGTCTGGTAATGGCAACTATAGTGGATAATGAACTGTTTGCAATGACTGCAACAGTAATATATAATTCCATAACTAACAGACTTTATTCATTGTTCCAAATCACCTGACCAGTGGATTTCATTCCATATTTTTGAAGTCAATTATATGGCGAATTTACTGTACTGTATTTCATTTTTAAAGTCACATTCTCCTTATTTAATTTTTCTATTAATCCTTCTTGTTTTACTTTATTATATTCAATTACAGTCATTCTATCCATCCATCCAATGGTTTCCTTGTGTGCAGGTATATAAGCATAGCTGTGCTTACATTCTGTACTCTCTGCCATACTGTCAACAAGAACAGCACTGTACTGGTGTGTCACTCTATTTCTCCTTAATATATTAAATGAGCTATTCTTACCTCAAAAAATCTTCCATATTAATAATTTTCTTCTATTTTTGGGGACACCTCTCGCATAAAACCTCTACTCTCTACACTACACAACAGGCACAGTTCTTTTTTCTCAAGATGAGGTGGAGTTTTTTTGTGTGTGCACACACATATGTGGACATGTGCAAGAGAGAGAGAGAAAGAGAAAGACAGAGTAAAATGAGAGTTGTGTAAACTAAAAAAAAAATTAAGATATAAACGTAATTTCCTAAAAGTCAAAAAGAGCATTAATAAGTGAAACCTATTTTCCAGATGATGCATAGCAAAACAAAAGTCACAGCAGCTATGCTTAACAAGATTTGTACAAGTACTGTACTACACATAACAGGAATTACAGAAGTACTGTACTACACACAACAAGACATACAAGTACTGTAATACACACAGCAAGACATACAAGTACTGTACTACACATAACAAGACATACAAGTACTGTACTACACATAACAAGACATACTAGTACTGTAATACACATAGCAAGACATACAAGTACTGTACTACACATAACAAAGACATATACAGGAACTGTACTACACATAACAAGACATACAGTACTGTGCATAAGACCTGTACAGGTACTGTACAACATAAGACATATAAAGGTACTGTACAATTTGACAAGATATATACAGGTAGTGTATAACACAATACATATACAGGTACTGTATTACACATAAGATATACGTATATACAGGCTCTGTACTATACGTAAAACATATACAGTACACATATTATACTACAAGAAGAGGCAATTTACATTACTATATTAAACTTGTGAGTATATGCAGAGGAAGCAAAATCTACTATTAATTTCACCTGTTGACTCAGTACAAAGACAGGCATTAGAATTACAGTAATATGCAAATTATTCTCGCTAAAAATACAATTATTGTACATGACAATTACAGTTTCTAGATAAAATGTAGAAAAATTTATTGTAAAAAAGCATGTAATTGAATGATGTTTTATCAAGCTGCTAGATGAAGAGAAGACACGCACATTTTTATCAGCATGAGAACTAGTGTTGTAGGAGGGGCCATTTACGGGATGGGAGTCATCAGAGGACAGTGAGCCAATACCAGCATCTTCACTCTGGTATTTCCGAAGTACGCCTTTAGCATCGGGCGTCATCTGAAATGTCCGCAAGGACTCCCTTAATCAATGAACGAACACACTTCCAGAGCAACCCATTATTTAGTTGTGTAATCTGAAGTAATTGGGATGGTACTAAAATACAGGTTTAAGGCACAGACAGACAAGCTTGTACTAAATTACAAATTTTACTATCAAGTTCTTGACATAAGAGTCATTTACAATAATCTGCAATACTACTTCAGTGAAAGATTACTAATTCTTACTACAATAAAATTATTATTCATCAGATAATAAAAATAATCTGAAGTAAAGCATCTTAACACATAACTAGAGCAAATTAAAAGCTAAATAAATGAATAAATGAGGGATGCTAACACTGAAAAAAATCTGTATTAACACAAACTGTCCATAGTCACCAAATAAATACTTCGGTTTTACTGCCTTTATAACATGAGGATAATCCTGTATAAAGATTTATACTTATCTAAATACTGGTTAACTCCTTACAATATAATTACACTGGAAGGAAGGCCCTAGCAAATACAGACACAATATTCTTCCCTTGGTTTAGTGCCATAAGCTTTTTTTTTTATATAACTGTAAACTCGAATATTTTCCACGAAATATTCATTAAAAGTTTACTTACCTTAAAATGTGGTTCTGTTTTTCTAATAGGGACTGATACTGTGCAAAACTACTATATACGTATATAGTACCTGTTATATCTTATAATGATTCCAAGATCATTGCCTCCATGGCCAGATCTCAGACCAGGCCTCATATATTGGATATTAAATATTGTATTATAGAATTAATAAGTTCTAGGTAGTAGGTTGGTAGACAGCAACCACCCACAGAGGTACTACCGTCCTGCCAAGCGAGTGTAAAACGAAAGCCTGTAATTGTTTTACATGATGGTAGGATTGCTGGTGTCTTTTGTCTCTCAGAAACATGCAAGATTTCAGGTATGTCTTGCTACTTCTACTTACACTTAGGTCACACTACATACATGTACAAGCATATATATACACACCCCTCTGTGTTTTCTGCTATTTTCTTTCTAGTTCTTGTTCTTGTTTATTTCCTCTTATCTCCATGGGGAAGTGGAACAGAATTCTTCCTCTGTAAGCCATGCGTGTCGTAAGAGGCGATTGAAATGCTGGAAGCAAGGGGCTAGTAACCCCTTCTCCTGTATATAATACTAAATTTGAAAGGAGAAACTTTCGTTTTTACTTTTGGGCCATCCCACCTCGGTAGGATACGGCTGGTACATTGAAAGAAGAAGAAGAATTAATAAGTTCTAGGTAGTAGGTTGGTAGACAGCAACCACCCAGGGAGGTACTACCGTCCTGCCAAGTGAGTGTAAAATGAAAGCCTGTAATTGTTTTACATGATAGTAGGATTGCTGGTGTCTTTTTATTCTGTCTCACACACATGCAAGATTTCAGGTACATCTTGCTACTTCTACTTACACTTAGGTCACACTACACATACATGTACAAGCATATATATACACACCCCACTGGGTTTTCTTCTATTTTCTCTCTAGTTCTTGTTCTTGTTTATTTCCTCTTACCTCCATGGGGAAGTGGAACAGAATTCTTCCTCTGTAAGACATGCGTGTTGTAAGAGGCGACTAAAATGCCGGGAGCAAGGGGCTAGTAACCTCTTCTCCTGTATATATTACTAAATGTAAAAGGAGAAACTTTCGTTTTTCCTTTTGGGCCACCCCGCCTCCGTGGGATACGGCCGGTGTGTTGAAAGAAAGAAAGAAGAATTAATAAGTTGTAGGTAGTAGGCTGGTAGACAGCAACCACCCAGGGAGGTACTACCGTCCTGCCAAATGAGTGTAAAACGAAAGCCTGTAATTGTTTTACATGATGGTAGGATTGCTGGTGTCCTTCTTTCTGTCTCATAAACATGCAAGATTTCAGGTACGTCTTGCTACTTCTATTTACACTTAGGTCACACTACACATACATGTACAAGCATGTATATACACACCCCTCTGGGTTTTCTGCTATTTTCTTTGTAGTTCTTGTTGTTGTTTATTTCCTCTTATCTCCAAGGAGAATTGGAACAGAATTCTTCCTCCGTAAGCCATGCGTGTTGTAAGAGGCAACTAAAATGCCGGGAGCAAGGGGCTAGTAACCCCTTCTCCTGTATAAATTACTAAAGTTGAAAAGAGAAACTTTTGTTTTTCTTTTTGGGCCACCCTGCCTCAGTGGGATACGGCCGGTTTGTTGAAAGAAAGAAAGAATTAATAAGTGAGGTAAGGCATGATGTATACTGAATGCAAGTAAAAGCTTGAAAGATTTACTTCTATGTGTTCACTGAGACAGAAATAAATGACCAGCAATCCTGCCAGTTTATATTTCACAGAGTTTAAATTTGAGGATGGCTGCTGTCTACCAACCTGCTACTGTATCTACATTTGCATATCTGCTACACAAGTATATACTGTATCATGCCACAAGAGTATATTACAGTATTCTTAACCCTTTGAGGGTCGACAGGCCCTCTCCGAAACTCGTTCTCAGGGTCGGCCAAATTTAAAAAAAAAAAAAATTATTTTCTCTTATGAAAAGATTGAGAATCTTTTCCTGATCATAAAGACACCAAAAGTTTGAAATTTGATAGAAAACTTATGGAATTATGCTCTCGCAAAGTTAGCGGTCTCGGCGATGTTTACGCATCGGCGATTTTGCCCACTTTGAGCCCCATTTTCGGCCAATTTCACTGTACTAGTCGACAAAAAACATGAATATTTCGCTAGAACTCTATTTTTTCTATCGAATGGGTGCAAGAAACCACCCATTTATGAAATTCAACTATCCAGTACAGTGGTCAGAATTTAGCAATTTTGCCAATTTCACACAAATTTCAAAAGATGCCAATTTCCGAAAAGGGTCCAGAATAAACAAGAAAGACATTCCTGGCACTAAAATGACATTTCCTCTAGTCATTAGTCACGTCTCAAGGCCCCTCTTATATTCTTTTGCTTTCCACTTTGAATTTTTATTCTCACAAAAAATATAAGATTTACTGTTATGCAGACTACTGAATTAGTGTAAAAAATGGTATAAATATTATTGGTGCACTTGTGAAAGAATATTAGACTCACCAGTTGACGTGTATTGCACGCTTGGCACGATTTGTTTACTTTTGAAGTTTGGTAAAAATCGAACATTTCTGCTACTTTGAGCTCAATTTCAAGGCACCTTTCATTGTAAAACCAGTCAAAATTATCTCAATTTCTGTAATATGTCTTCCATTCTATAAAATGAGACCAAGAAAACTAGAATACAACAATAAATACCATACGAAAATACACTGCAAAGTCGCTGATTTATTCCAAAAAAATGGTCAAAGTTTTTTTTTTCTCATTATGCACTGTGTGCTGCAGGATTTTTTTTAGACTGTGCACACTGACCACATAGACCCATTCTTTCATATGAAGGCCTACCAGCTTTCTCCCACTAGATTTGAGGCCGCTAGAATTTATGCGTACTAGTACGTCAAAAACCCCTACGCGTAAGACGTACTAGTAGGACCAAAACCCTCAAAGGGTTAATTATGAAATACTAATTTGTATTTATGTCTCATGAGCCACTAATAGGAAAAGCAACCTGTCTGAATAACTTCTATAATGATAGTAATATGTTGTCAGATCACTTTTCACCAGACTGCTCTCTACTTGCACTCCTGTGCACCTGTGCTCTCCTTTTGCTGTATGTATTGCTGACAGAGAAAACCCACTTGATTCAGAAAAGCCTGACAAGGGAAGGCATTAGATGCCTCCCCTTGTCAGTCTTTGGAATATGAAAATACTCAGAATCATGTATGAGGCAGCTAAAAGAGGAAATTCAAAGTGCAGAGCACTGAGACAGGAAACTCAATGTGTGAATAAGACAATTTATAAAAGCAGACTGCTAGATACCCACAATGGAGTGGATGTAAGTAGATGATCAATGACACAACTACAGGGCTAAGTCATACAACCTGAGGTAATAACTGACTTAAACTCACTTCTCTCAGTCAAAATTTTTTTTTAACATTGCAAGTGTATGCGCATACATGAGTAGCAGGTGTAACACCACAAGCAACCTTTTGTAATGGAGTATGTGCGCCTGGAACCCAATCATCCATAGGGAGAACTACTAATGTCAGGATTTATAAAAGTCATCTGTTTTAGACTAGGTGGCTTGCCAAATGGCTATCTGGGTATGTAACTCCCTATTTTTATACAATATACAGATACAGGCCAAAACATACCTATGGCTAATACAGCCTCTCCTCACTTAGCGACGTGCTCGTTTACTGACTCAGACTTACGATGGGTTCTCTGACTAGTACGTATACCTAAATAGTGCACATCAGAGCTTATTTCCTCTATTCTGTTTATTACAATATACAGTACACTACTGTCTAAACACTTTAAAATATACTAAAAATGTTATAAATGGTGCAAAGGAGACATTAAAACAATGTCAAAGATAGTTAATACAAACCCATTACCATTATAGTATGCTCCTTGTTTAGCAATGAATTCATTTACTGATGTGATCTTAGGAACAGAACCCTGTTGTTAAGTGAGGAGAGGCTGTACAGTATGTTATGTCCAATGGTTACCATATGTGACTTTCAGTTTATAGTCTAGATCAGGTTAAGCTGGATGTGCACAAGATTACTATAATTAAGTATGTATATCAGTAACCCAGCCAAAAGTAAATGAACCCTCCATTTAATGAACTAATAGCATAAGGGGAGTTTCCATTATGTAAATCTGATTGTCTGTTAAATTCGAGTTATGAGAATGCTTTCCCACAATTGTAACAATAATGGATACTTCTAGACTTAACAGCCTTTGTCTGGTAAATCTGAAAATCAACTGGCCCAGCAGACTGCAAAAATAACAGACATTTCTTGATTAACCCTTTTGGAGTTTCGGCCATACTAGTACGGCTTACGCGCCAGGGTTTTTGACGTACTAGTACGCATAAATTCTAGCGCCCTCAAATCTAGCAAGAGAAAGTTGGTAGGCCTACATATGAAAGAATGGGTCTATGTGGTCAGTGTGCGCAGTATAAAAAAAAAATCCTGCAGCACACAGTGCGTAATGAGAAAAAAACTTTGACCGTGTCTCAAGAAATCGTAATGACACGATTGCAAACAAACCATACCCCCGGCCGGGATTGAACCCGCGGTCATAGAGTCTCAAAACTCCAGCCCGTCGCGTTAGCCACTAGACCAGCTAGCCACAATAAGATTCATCCAACTAGGTATATTTCTACACCATAGGAAGGTTAGTACAGGCACCACTGTGACCACAAATGCAAGTTTTTACAGACGAATCTCCAGCTAGCGTGGCCGTGACGAACTCTAGCTCAAGTCCCTTCACTGCCGTCAACATGACTCAAGAAATCGTAATGACACGATTGCAAACAAACCATACCCCCGGCCGGGATTGAACCCGCGGTCATAGTCTCAAAACTCCAGCCCGTCGCGTTAGCCACTAGACCAGCTAGCCACAATAAGATTCATCCAACTAGGTACACAGTGGACCCCCGCATACCGATTTTAATCCGTGCAAGAGGGCTCATTGGTATGCGAAATAATCGGTATGCGAATGAATTTTCCCCATAAGAAATAATGGAAATCAAATTAATCCATGCAAGACACCCAAAAGTATGAAAAAAAAAATTTTACCACATGAAATATACATTTTCCTACACACAAAGAGAAGGATACATGCACAGTAGTAGAATAGTACATGCACAGTATATATTGTGCATGTACTAGTCTACTAAATGAAGAATAAATGACACTTACCTTTATTGAAGATGCAGCAATGACTGATGAGACACTGTGTCCTGGGAGTGCCTTTTCCTCCTGAGTACTCTAGGTCCTGTTTGGCATTTTCTTCCAGAACAGGCCTTATCACACTGTGTATGTCACTATGATTCTTAAATCTCTCAAACCAACCTTTGCTGGCTTTAAATTCACCAATATGAGCACTAGTTCCAGGCATTTTTCCCTGTTCACCTGGGTGTTAGTCGACTGGTGTGGGTTGCATCCTGGGAGACAAGATTAAGGACCCCAATGGAAATAAGTTAGACAGTCTTCGATGACACTGACTTTCTTGGGTTATCCTGGGTGGCAAATCCTCTGGGGTTAATTGTTTCTTGGTATATTCTCAATAAGCCACACCAACAACAGTGCTACAGCAGCAGCAGACGATGCTACAGCAGCAGCAGACGATTCTACAGCAGCAGCAGACGATGCTACAGCAGCAGCAGACGATGCTACAGCAGCAGCAGCAGCAGACGATGCTACAGCAGCAGCAGACGATGCTACAGCAGCAGCAGACGATGCTACAGCAGCAGCAGACGATGCTACAGCAGCAGCAGACGATGCTACAGCAGCAGCAGACGATGCTACAGCAGCAGCAGCAGCTGACAGTGCAGCAGCAGCAGCAGCTGACAGTGCAGCAGCAGCAGCAGCTGTACCACCAATAGTAGCGATGGTTGATTGGGGTTCATTATACAACCTGGCCAGCTCGGAGACACGCACTCCACTTTCATACTTATCAATGATCTTTTTCTTCATCTCTATAGTAATTCTCACCCTTATTGCTGTAGGGTTGGCACTAGAAGCTTTCTTGGGGCCCATGGTCATTTATTTTCCAGATAAAATCACCAAAAACACTGTAATAATACGAAATGTTACGATTGTATGCTTGGATGCTACTGCGGAGGCTGGCTGGTAAACAATGCCACCGGCGGAACATGTGAGGCTGGCTAAGGCGCACATTGGACGCGTCTCGGACGAACAGCGGTGAGCGGGTTTTTGAGCGGTATGCGAGGCAAAATTTTTGCGATTAAAGTGAGCGGTATGCGGAATAAACGGTATGTGATGCCAACGGTATGCGGGGGTCCACTGTATTTCTACACCATAGGAAGGTTAGCACAGGCACCACTGTGACCACAAATGCAAGTTTTTACAGACGAATCTCCAGCTAGCGTGGCCGTGACGAACTCTAGCTCAAGTCCCTTCACTGCCATCAACATGACTCAAGAAATCGTAATGATACGATTGCAAACAAACCATACCCCCGGCCGGGATTGAACCCGCGGTCATAGAGTCTCAAAACTCCAGCCCGTCGCGTTAGCCACTAGACCAGCTAGCCACAATAAGACGGGCTGGAGTTTTGAGACTCTATGACCGCGGGTTCAATCCCGGCCGGGGGTATGGCTTTGACCGTGTTTTTGGTTTAAAACAGCGACTTTGCACTGTATTTTTGTATGCTATTTATGGTTGTATTCTAGTTTTCCTGGTCATATTTTATAGAATGGAAGACATATTACAGAAAGTGAGATGATTTTGATTGGTTTCACAATGAAAAATACCTTGAAATTGAGCTCAAAGTAGCAGAAATGTTCGATTTTTGCCAAAGTTCAAAAGTAAACAAATCATGCCACGCGTTCAATACACGTCAACTGGTGAATCTAATATTCTTTCACAAGTGCACTGGTATTATTTATACCATTTCTACACTAATACAGTAGTCTGCATAACAGTAAATCTTCTATTTTTTTGTGAGAATAAAAATTCAAAGTGGAAAGCAAAAGAAATGTAAGAGGGGCCTGGGGATGTGACTAATGAGTGCCAGGAATGTCGACTAGTACACTGGAATTGGCCGAAAATAGGGCTCAAAGTGGGCAAAATCGCCGATGCATAAACATCGTCGAGACCACTAACTTCGTGAGAGCATAATTCCGTAAGTTTTCCATTAAATTTCATACTGTTGGTGTCGTTATGATTGAGAAAAGATTCTCTATCTTTTCAAAAGAAATTTTTTTTTTTTAAATTTTGGCAACCCTGAGAACAAGTCTCTGAGAGGGCCTGGCGACCCTCAAAGGGTTAAACAGACTTTGCCTACTAAATCCAGAATTGTCAATAACAATAATAGATAATTCTGATAAAACGGACTTCGTCCATTAAATCTGAAATCAATTTACCCAGTACACTATAACAATAATGAACAATTTTGGATTTAGCAGACTTTGTCCACTGTCTCTAGATTTTGTATATTCAATGTGAAATCTATTAAATCAAGATTCCCCAAATTAGTTGAGGGTTATGTTCCTAAAAGATCTGTAAATTTACAGTCACAAATAATACAAAATTTTGTATGAATAATAAATTTTGTTTCAGAACTGATAAAATATCTTTCTAATTTAGTTAGCACTGACTTAAGAAAGAATAATAAAAAAAGAAAGAGGGGTCTGAGTATGAGAAAGCCATTAAGCAAAATTAAATGAAATTCTATGATTAGTCATAAATTAAATTTAAGTCTTGTGCAATGCCTAAGAAAAAATAGGTGCCACAAAAAAACCTGAAAATAATAAAATTTATTCACAGGCTACCTATCAATAAACATTTTGGATACTGTAATTAGGAACACCTCGAATTTAGGTGCTAACTACAAAGTTGAGAGAACACAGCACCAGTGAATCTGGCATTAACCCTTTCAGGGTCCAGAGACCAAATTTCAAAGTGTGCACCAGTGTTCAAGAATTTTCAAAAAATAATTTTGTTATTTTTTCTTATGAAATGGTAGAGAATCTTTTTCTGAAGGTAATAAAACAAAAAGTACAAAATTTGATGGAAAACTGACGAAATTATGCTTAGCAAATTTTGATGTGTCAGCGATACTTATGCATCGGCGATTTTGCCAACTTTGACTCCCATTTCAGGCCAATTACATTATTCCAGTTGACCAAATTCTTAGCTATTTCACTAGTATTACTTCTATTCTATCGATTAAGCACAAGAATTCGCCAAGTCAACTGTTTCAACTACAAAATAAAGTGATCGGAAATTGCTAATTTGGCCAATTTAATGCAAAGTTCAAAATACTACTCCAATTTCAAAATAGAGTCCAGAATAAACAATGCAGGCATTCCTGGTACTAAACTAACATTTCCTCTGTTCATTAGTTACATTTTCAGGCTTTACTAATGAATTCCATTTTGATTTTTTATTCACATAATGAATATTTATTCAAACCAAAAAATAGAAGATTTACTGTTATGCAATATTGTAATAATTGTATAAATAATATCACCACATTTGTGAATGTATATTAGACCCACCAGCAGGCTACTTTGAGCTCAGTTTTAAGCCATTTCCATTACTAAAACCAATCAAAATCATCTCTATTTCTGTAATATATCTTCCATTCTATCAAATGAGACTAAGAAATCGCAAATACAACTATAAAAAACATACGAAAAAACACTGCAAAGTCGCTGTTTTAATCGAAAATTACGGTCTCAGTTTTTTCTCTCATTATGCAGTATGTGCTGCAGGATTTGTTTTATGTGGTGCACACATACCACATAGATGTATTCTCTCATATCTAGGTCAAAATTTACTGCTCACAGTTTATGAGAGCGAGCTGAGCTCATGACATAGATCTACGGTTTGGACCCTCAACATAAAGCCGTAGATCTATGGCACAGACCCTCAAAGGGTTAAAAATGTTTGTGTGTACCTCAGATGGTTACATGCTGATGACCCAAGAATGTGACATCAGAAACTGAATAAAGTACATTACTGTAAGATTGGGAAGAAACTAATGTGTTTGTTATCTTCACACCTTCCAAGATGAGGGCCAGGGGAAATATGAGATGCCAGTGCTGAAGTCCCAGACATCAATCTAGTGTCATGAGATACTCCTCGACAGTTGTACCAGGGCAGAGCAAAGAGTTTCCTGACAAACCTACGAGGTACCATATTCACTTCCAGGGGTGTGGATTAAGATGGGTATCCTAAATTGAGATGATGTACCTCAGCTGGATGGCAGGACTTGGGTAAGCATTGATCTTAGCTTTTTGGTAGCTCACATTGAGATGACTAGCTCCTAAATCCCTAGGTACTAGGTGCACTTACACCTGGCAACAATTTCCTTTGGAAACTGTGAATATTATCTAATCTCTGAAATAAAGTTTATCTACAGAGGCAAAAACAGGAATGTACCAGAGTTTTATACAGGTGTAAGGCATGAGTTTTCAATGCTGAAGCAGGCAGCAGCTAGAGGTAGTGGAGATGTTATGTCTGAGGGTAATGTGTGGTGTCAATATCATACAGAGAATATGGAGCTTAGAAATTAAAAGGCAAATTGAGGGTCACCAAGGGTATAAATCAGAGAGCTGAGGATGGGATGCTGAGGTGGTTTGGGCATGTAGAGAGACGATGGATAATGACAGGTTAACAAAAAGGGTGTATAAATCTAGGATGGGGGGGTAGGGGGTTGTTCCAGGAATGGGAGGAGGAAGGGGCTTGAGCATCTAGCAGGCTTATGTTAAATAGGAAAAAATGGAGATCAGTGGTTTTAAATGGAACTGCTGTTGGAGTGTAAACAAGGTAAATTTTATGAAGAGATTCAAGGAAACTGGTTAGCTGGACTTGAATCCTGGAGGTAGGAAGGGCAGTGGTTGCTCACTGAAGGAGGGTTGGGGATGTTGGAATTGGAGGGTAATCTGAATTGTGATGTCTGTATATTTCTGGAAAGATAGTGATGATTGAATGAAAGATGGTGAACATGTTTTCCTCTTTGAGTCACCATCTGACAGATGGTTGTTATGGTAAAAAAAAATATGTACTGGTTATTTAAAAAATACAAAGAGAAAACACTAAATGTCAACACACACACTGAATAATAAGTAAGACTTAATCAACACTGCACTAGGTATGGGCTGCTGTGCAGTGTCACTGCAACATGAGGATGACTCAGTGCATTATAAAACAAAAAAAAACATGCATCAAAGCATATTTTAACCTGAAAATGATTCTGTTGAGCAGCTCTAACTATCATAGCAAATGATTTCTGGACCTGGAAAGAGTATAGCAATAGGTAGAAGAAGCAAGGTGCTTGTGTTCATACAGTGTAATAAACTACTAATTCTTGTGGATGGAGCATGGGTTGACAACTTTTTTTTTTCTACCACCATTTAACATTGATATTTGAACACCCACCATACAAAATTTATATAGCATTACAGTATATTTGAATGTGCTATATATATCAAACAAATAAAACTTGCATGGATATACATAATGGTTTAATAGATTACAAAGAAATTTTCACTGACAGAATTATTCTTTCTCCAAACTGGTATTCTTGTTTTTACCATTTTGTCCAAATTGGGCAATTTTCTCAAAATCTACTACTTCCCTTCTGCCCCCTTCTCCCATATGTTTATGCAGATGAGCATGTGAATGTCTTTCCTCTTTTAAATCACATTGCTTTATGGAAGAAATTGCTAATGCACTAAAAAGAAAAGAAGTACAGTGGACCCCCGGTTAACGATATTTTTTCACTCCAGAAGTATGTTCAGGTGCCAGTACTGACCGAATTTGTTCCCATAAGGAATATTGTGAAGTAGATTAGTCCATTTCAGACCCCCAAACATACACGTACAAACGCACTTACATAAATACGCTTACATAATTGGTCGCATTCGGAGGTGATCGTTATGCGGGGGTCCACTGTACATGGGAAAGACAGATAACAGATAACTTGAACCTTCAAACTGTGGGAGGTCATGTATTGTAAGCTACTTCCTGTGTGGAGAAATTTTTAGGGGCATCCAGCAGGCTTGTGTGAGCATGTTAGATAGGAGTGAATGGAGACAAGAAGTTTTAATGAATGTGCTGTTGGAATGTAAGGAAGGGCAACCAGTTAACAGGACTAGTCCTGAAATGTGAAGTCAGTACACTTCAGGCAAAACAGTGACTGAATGAATAATGGTGAATGAGTTTCCTTTTCTTAAGTCAGCCTACCCTGGTGGGATACAGGTGTAAAGAAACAAAATAAAAAATATTATAACAACAAAAATAATAATACACTTTTGCAAGTGAAATGGAATAGGTGGTAAGTTACTGAAAGCAGTTAAGAGTTTTTATCAAGAGAGTGAGGCACAGGTTAAGGTATGTACAAGAGAGGGAGATTATTTTCCAGTAAAAGTAGGTCTTAGACAGAGATGTTGGCCTTAGACAAGGTTGTTTAACTTATTTATAGATGGAGTTGTAAAAGAAGTGAATGCAAGGGTGTTGAAGAGAGGAGTGGGATTAAAAGATAAAGAATCTAATACAAAGTGGAAGTTGTCACAGCTGCTTTTTGCTGATGACATGGTGCTTTTGGGAGTTTCTGAAGAGAAGCGGCAATGTGTGGCATGAATATTTAACAGAGAATTCAGAGCTTGGAGATTAGGAGGTGTGGAGTTACTAAAAGTATTAACCAAAGGGCTGAAGAAGGGATACTGAGATGTTTTGGACATTTACAGAAGATGGAGCAAAACAGGATGACTTGGAAGGTGTATGTCTGTACTGGAGGCAAAAGAGGGGTAGGGGTCATCCTAAGAAAGGATGGAGGGAGGAGTTAAGGAGGTTTTGTAAGTTATGGGCTTGGACATCAAATAGATGTGTGTGTGAACATATAAGTGGAGGCAAGTGGTTTTTATGACTTGATGTGCTGTTGCTCTCAGTACATGTGAACACAATTGTAGAATTAAAATACACATTTCTTGACCAAACTGCAACAAACAAATGGGAACTCGCCATACCTACCCCATAAAAATCATCAGTTCAAATAAAGAATCTTTCCTTCATAAGCCATGCGTGTTGTAAAAGTCAACTAAAATGCCGGGAACAATGGGCTAGTAACCCCTTTTCCTGTACAGATTACTAAAAATAAGAAGAAACTCGGTGGGAGACGGCCAACTTGTTGAAAAAAAAAAATGCATATGAAAAAGTAATAACCAAGAATAATAAACAGTACTGAAATAAACTAATAATGTGGAAGGCAGTGTCATGGAGGGGTACAAAAGGAGCTGACTCTGGCTTTGGTTCCAGCAAAATTGTGAGACTGCAGATTTCATTATCTATCACATATGTGAACTGTCTGTACAACTTTCATTTGGTATGATCTATGGATGAAGGGGCCAATAATATCATGTTTAGTGCAAGAGTAAGGAGGGACTTGGCCACAACATATGCTCTGGGCAACACCAGAGACAGCTTTACATTAGAGGAAATAGGTGTTCCATTAGCACCCTCAACTTACTGTCAGCAGCTGTAAGATAAGACTTGCCCATGTGTTTTTCTTCATTTTGTTACACAGCTATATAAAGGGTAAACACTGCTTTTCCTTGCCTATCAAGGCATGAGTTCT
Source organism: Cherax quadricarinatus (assembly GCF_038502225.1). Classification (NCBI taxonomy): domain Eukaryota; kingdom Metazoa; phylum Arthropoda; class Malacostraca; order Decapoda; family Parastacidae; genus Cherax; species Cherax quadricarinatus. Next base: position 4,749,872 of record NC_091301.1, read on the forward strand.
CTCAAAATATAAATATGGCAATGTGTAGGGGTAGTCAGCTGATTGGTTACATGGTGGTGCCTGTGTTCCATAGTCCAGAACCCTCTAACACACTTTTTTTTTTTTTTTCAACAAGTTGGCCGTCTCCCACCGAGGCAGGGTGACCCAAAAAGAAAGAAAATCCCCAAAAGGAAAATACTTTCATCATCATTCAACACTTTCACCTCACTCACACATAATCACTGTTTTTGCAGAGGTGCTCAGGACACAACAGTTTAGAAGCATATACGTATAAAGATACACAACATAACCCTCCAAACTGTTAATATCCCAAAACCCCTCCTTTAGAGTGCAGGCATTGTACTTCTAACACACACCTATCTTATTTACACTTTCACCCTATTATGTCACCAACGTGTACAACTGTAAAATTATAGCTTGAGTAGACACATCCCCACAGGATACATGAGAATATCCAGTTAGTATGGGGCCATATATTGTGGTGGATGCTTGATCTTAGTGTACACCGAATTTTCTTTTCCAACTGTTTTGATACAGTTCTACCATACAAGTTGGGTATCAAATGAATGATAAAAATTCTAAAAAACATTAGCTAGATAAAATGGGAGGCTGCCTAGCTCAGTTTACTACAGTAAGAAGAAATAGCAAGCAAGCAAGCTGCTGTTTGTAGCATCCAACTGTATGAAGGATAGATTGAAAAACACTAATTCATGGGTAGATTTTGCCTAATTTGTTTTGGGATTAGTAGCACATACCATGTTAGAATTTTTTTATTAGACTTTTTAGGATCATGAAATAATACAATGTTTTGAAAAATGAAAAACTTTTTTTTTTTCGTACTGTCCAATAAATCATGAAGGATAAGTCTGTCAGCATCAGTAATTCAGATTTCTGTCTTTTAGTTTGGGTATCCCCCTTCCACCCATATTTTTATGCTACTGTCAGATATAATCACATGACACCTGCCAGTCATGACAGCCAGAATCATAATAGCTGACATTAGAGGTGGCAGTCATACCAGTGACTAATTCGAAAGCTTCTAATCTCGCAGCCCAACCTGAGGCCAGATTTCCCTACTGATTGCATAGTCAACTAGGCTGTTTGTGCTAGTGGCTTGCAGACCCACATAGTCATCACAACCCAGGTGATCTAGCACTTGATAACTTCTGTCTTCATTCCAGTAATATTTCTGATACCTCTTGGTAATATATTGAAGAGTCTTGGACCATGAATGTTGATGCTGTGTTCTCTAAATATATCCACGGCCCATTGGATTTATTTCACACCTTCTTCCATATCTTTAACACCAGTACATTGTTAGAGCAGTGTACACATTAGAGACCATGTATATATTATCAGGTATCTTTTTTTTCTCCATTCCAGAGATAATAATCCAAGTGCTTTGAGGCATTCCCAATACTTTTTATGTTTTAATAATTCTATGCAGGCAGTATTAAACCTATGTACATTTTCCAGCTCTGCTACTTCTCCTGCTCTGAAAAGCTCTGTGGACACAGAACTATTATATTCAAATCATGAGGGGTACAGGTGATTCAAAAAGTGCCCTCACTGACATCCTTTTTGTATTGAAAGTTCTCATAATACACTTAGTTATTTTCCTGTCCTTTGCAACATTTGTTTTATTGTGTTTTTCAAATGACAGATCATCTAACATAATTATTCTTAAGTTTTTTACCTGTTCCTTACATTCTATGATATGGTCTGCCAGGGTCTGGATACTATGCTTGTTTAAGGTCTTCATTCATCCCATACCTAATTATTATTATTACATTCATGGGGGAGCATTAAACCCATGGGAAATGAAAGGCGTTCAGGACCAGTTCAATGAACGGCATTCAGGACCAGTTCAATGAACAGCATTCAGGACCAGTTCAATGAACGGCATTCAGGACCAGTACAATGAATGGCATTCAGGACCAATTCAATGAATTGGAGCAAAGGTCCAATTCCTTAGATCTAGAGCCCCTCATCAACATTGAATGTCATGTTTTCATTAGCCCACTGGAAGACTTTGCTGATATGTTCATAATTTTCCTGTCTTCTACCCAGGTAACTTTCATACTTATTTGGTATCTTCTACAAAAGATATGAAACTGTGATTACTGTTCTTATTTATGCCTACTATGAGGATGGGAAACAATAATGGTACTAGGACTGTGCCTCTGGGTACTGAATGTTCTAATTTGCTATGATTGGACCTTGTTTAGTTTACTGCCATTCTTGTGATCTGTGTGCTAGAAATTTATATATTAATTTTCCTACTTTTCCTGTTATACCCACTGAGCTTATTTTATGAGCTATTACTCCATGATTATATTTATCAAATGCCTTTGCAAAATCTGTGTAGATTACATCATCATCTTGTTGTCTTCCAAGGCCTCTGTACTTTTGTCACAATTGTCTAATAACTGAAATAGGAAATATCCTCCTGCTTAGAGCAGGAGTATATTTCTTATGTTAAAATAGGTTGTATAGCTTATTTTTCTTCCATTAAGTCAGTAATCAGGTGTATTAATACCCTTTCAAAATTTCTTTGAATCCAGTCCAGGTGCTGCATGCATATTCTTATAGGTATCTTATCTATGTATTTTCCTTTTGTATTACACAAATAACCCATGCATAAGAGAGACAAGAACTTGTGATGACAAGACGATTCAGTTCGACTTTGTAAACAGTCCAAGTTAGGCCGAAACGTCATCATAAGCTCCTCTCTCCTATGTGCGGGTTATTTGTGTATTGTTCCAGTCATGATATTGTTCCTTTTTGCTTTTATTGTATTCTGAAGGATTTGTATTAATGTCACATATTGCATATAATTTGTAGGATGGGCTAAATTAACAACAAAAATCTATCTGGATCTTCAACTCTCATGGCATCAATTACATCACTGAACACTGATTGATTCATATTGTTCTTGATCCACTGAACCTTACACAGAACCCTATTCTATGCACGAGTTCTGGTGAACCACCACCTCAATAATGGCAGAGGCAGTCATAACTGCAAAGTGGGAAACTCAAAGTACCCAAGTAAAGTACCAAGACAGCAAATTCGTAACTTGTAACTGGGTATTTTTAACCCCTTTATGAGTAGTGTCTATGGCCATAGTGCAGGACATCTCTTATTACATGCCCTGAGTGAATCTATCATGGGTATATGGATTAACTTCAGCTTACCTCTGTGCTCAACAGAAAAGCCTTGATTATTGTATCTATACTCAAGAATCACAATTTCCAAATTAAACATCCAAGACTGTGTTGTGTATTCATAAACTCTTAGTGATCACTTAGTTAAAAAACTGACGAAGACAAAAAGGCACTTTTCTGAGCAAGAACATATAATTTCTTAACTCTTGCTCGTCTTTCTCAAAATACGTTATTATGACAGTAATCACTATCTACTAGGCTATCTATAAAAAAAAAAAAAACTTTACTTCAAGTTAATAATTTACAGAAAATTCTTTTTTGATTAAAGGAAATTATACATGTCAATCGCTTCACCCAACTACAGATAACTATTGAAGCTTGTTGAAAAGAGAGAGGCTAGAGACACTAAAGTGATCACCTCATCACAGTGATCAACAGGCTACATTAAGTCAATACATAGTTTTTTAGAAAGGTTAAATAACTTGAAAATTTTATTACAGATACATTCATGCTTGGAAAAGTGACAACTATTCTTAAAAGCCACAGGAATACCTTGAGAAGATCCATGTTTTCCATAGACTTCCTTCGAGTTCTTGATTTGGCATCTTCTGTAGATTCAGAAGATTCTGAATCAACTGGAGTTGGAGGAAGACCAAGAACTTTGCGGATGTCCGTGAGGTTCATTTGTGCTGCAGCCTGACCAGTCTTGTCTCCTATCTGAGGGTGGTTTACGTCAAACTTTCAAGCAAGTAAAAAAAAAATGATTTTTTTAACACGTCAGCCGTTTCCCACCAAGGCAAGGTGACCCAAAAAGAAAGAAAAACCCACAAAGAAAGAAAAAACTTTCATCATTCAACACTTTCACCATCACTCATATGTAATCAGTCTTTGCAGTAGTACTCAGATACAACAGTTTAGATGTCCCTCCAAAACTACCAATATCCCAAACCCCTCCTTTAAAGTGCAGCCATTGCAAATTTGCTGAGTGCTCTCAAGAATTCCTTTAATTTCATTTCTTTTATAAAAATATTTTTATTGAATGCATATACTGTACTTTTAATTGAACCATTATAACAGCGTCATAGGATTTCAAGATCATTTCCCAGAGAATAATTTTTCCATGGTGGTAATGATGCAAAATATAAGAAATTTGATGGAAAACTTACAGAATTACGCTCTCGCGAAGTTAGCGATCTTGGTGATATATATGCATTGGTAATTTGGTCCACTTTCGGCCCTATTTTCGGCGAATTCCATATTTTCAGTCAACCAAACTCATAGCTATTTCACTAAAACTCCATTTGTTCTATCGATTGGGTACAAGAAACTGCCCATTTACCGATTTCAACTACCCAATGAAGTGGTCAGAAATTGGCAATTTGGCCAATTTCACACAAATTTCAAAAGATGACTATTTCAAAATAGGCTCCAGAACAAACAATGCAGACATTCCTAGCACTAAGATAACATTTTCTCTGTTCATTAGTCATGTCTCCAGGCCCCTCTTATATTATTCTTGCTTTCCATTTTGAATTTTTATTCACACAAAAAATAGAAGATTTACTGTTATGCAGACTACTGCATTATTGTAATAATTGTATAAATACAGTGGTCCCTCGTTTTTCGTAGTTAATCCATTCCTGGAGTTGCTACTATTATCGAAATCTACGATTTTCGAATCAATTTTCCCCATAAGAAATAATGTAAATACAATTAATCCGTTCCTGACACCCAGAAGTATTAAAACAAAAAAAATTTTTACATGAAATACAGATGTAGTACATAAACAATACAATGGGAAATGATGAATGAAACATTAACACTTACCTTTATTGGAGATTCTTCTTAGTGTATGGGAGACTGGAGGAGGAGAGAGATTGGATTGTTTACAGTTTGGAAGGGGAATCCCCTTCCATCAACACCTCAGGTACCAATTGCTTTTCTGGGGATGCTTCTCTTCTCTGTTTCTTAATGCCACTAGGACTACCTTGAGAGTCACTGGAGTCCTGTCTTGCAAAATAACTGTGGAGAGAGCTCGGTTTCTGGCATCTCTAACACTTCCCTAAAATGGCCCAAGACTATGTCACTGTACATGTTGCCAACATGGCTTGCAACAACCTTGTCAGGGTGATGTTTCTCCATAAAGCTTTCCATCTTACCCAACATAGCAAAAATCTCTTTAATTTCTGAAGAAGGCACCTTCTCCCATCTCTCTTCCTCCTCCTCTGCAGATTCTGAGCTGCGATCTGCTGCTGTTCCTGCTGATGTTTTTCTTAAATTCAATCGTATTTCTCACCTTCTTTACCACAGGTTTGGCACTAGGAGCTTTCTTTGGAGCCATGGTAGCTTATTTAGTATTTGCAAGCACTAAAATGAGTGGAATATTATGAAATATTTCGTAGGAGCACGTGAGGGGACCTTCGCTCACTGGTAAACAATGCCAGACTGGCTGGGTAGGGAGGCCGCCCCGGCTCACACCGTGCGTACGCATCCCGGACGAACTACTATTCGCGAGTCAACCTATGATTAGCGAGCCCATGTCTATACGAAAATATCCCTATGATTTCCGAGAACTACGAAAAACGAGGGACCACTGTAATGTCAACCCATTTGTGACTGCATATTAGACTGGCCAGTTAGACACATATTGGATGGTGATGTCTTTTGTTTACTCTTGAACATCAGTAAAAATCGAACATTTCCACTATTTTGAGCTCAATTTCAAGGTACTTTTCATCGTGAAACCAATCAAAATCGTCTCTATTTCTGTAATATATCTTCCATTCTATCAAATGAGACCAAGAAAACGAGAATAAAACTATAAATACTATATGAAAATGAACCTCAACGTCGGTATTTTAAACCAAAAATACTGTCGGAGTTTTTTTTTCTCAGTATGCACTGTGTGCTGCAGGATTTCTTTTATACTGCGCACACTGACCACACAGACCCATTCTCTGACATGTAGGTCAACCAGCTTTCTCCTGCTAGATTTGAAGGCACTAGAATTTTGGCGTATTAATATGTCACCAACACTAGCTTGTAAGCCGTACCTATACGTCACCGACAGTGAAAGGGTTAATATATCTCTAATGTGACTTTTCAGGATTTTACAGTATTTAGTATTTCTGTTGGAATTTTTTTTTTAACACGCCAAAAACATTTAAAAAGTTATTGCATTATGTGTAAAACATTAGATCATTAAAAAAATTTGACAGTTATTAAAAGCATATTAATTTACACAAAAAATCTCATGCACATACTATAACGTAGGCTTCATAAATATGTGCACACACACAAACAGATCACACAGATAATAAGAACACTCACCATAAACTATTGCTTTAAAAATAAAATACTGAAATGTTTATAGGTTCCTCAAATACACTAGTACTTTGTAGGATTATTCTTCATCTTGATGCAATCCTTAAGTCTCCTTGGCACTGACAAGGCTAAATTGCTTAATGGTACTCAAGATTTTTGGGGTTAGAGGACATGTCCATTCCATGAAGCTTATATTTAACCCCTTGACTGTCGCAACCCCCAATCCTGAAGTGTCTCCTGGTGTCGCAAAATTTAAAAAAAAAAAAAAAAAAAAAAATTTTTCTTATGAAATGATAGAGAATCTTTTCCTGATTGTAATGGCACCAAAAACACGAAATTTAATGGAAAACTGATGGAATTACGCTCTCGCGAAGTTAGTGACCTCGGTGATATTTACAAATCGGCGATTTCGCCCATTTGTAAATATTGAGCCCTATTTTCAGCTAATTCCATTGTTCCAGTCGACCAAACTCATAACTATTTTTTTAGAAATCCATTTTTTCTATCGATTGAGTACAAGAAACTGCCCATTTACCGATTGCAACTACCCAATAACGTGGTCAGAAATTTGCAATTTGGCCAATTTCACGAAAATTAAAAAATATGAGAATTTCAAAATAACATCCAGAATGAACAATGCAGACATTCCTGGCTCTAAAATAACATTTTCTTTGCTCATCAGTCATGTCTCCAGGCCCCTCTGATATTACTCTTGCTTTCTATTTTGAATTTTTATTCAAACAAAAAATAGAAGATTTACTGTTATGCAGACTACTGCAATACTGTAATAATTGTATAAATAACATCAACCCATTCATGACTGCATATTAGAATGGCTAGTTGGACATTTATTGGACAATGGCATCATTTGTTTACTTTTGAACATTGGCAAAAATCAAACATTTCCCCTGCTTTGAGTTCCATTTCCAGGTTCTTTTTATAGTAAAATCAATCAAAATCACCTCTATTTCTATAATATGTTTTCCATTCTATCAAATGAGACCAGGAAAACGATAATACAACCATAAATACTATACGAAAATAGACCACAAAGTCGGCCTTTTAATTAAAAAAAACGGTCAGTTTTTTTTTTCTCATTATGCACTGCGTGCTCCAGGATTTTTTTTATATGGTGCACACTGACCACACAGACCCATTCTCTCACATGTGGGCCTACCAGCTTTCTCCTGCTTGATTTAAAGCCGCTAGAATTTATGAGTATATATACAGGGCTCTGGTGGCCTGGTGGTTAACGCTCTCGCTTCACACGGCGAGGGCCTGGGTTCGATTCCCAGCCAGAGTAGAAACATTGGACGTGTTTCTTTCAACCTGTTGTCTATGTTCCCCATCAGTAAAATGGGTACCTGGGTGTTAGTCGACTGGTGTGGGTCGCATCCTGGGACACTGACCTAAGGAGGCCTGGTCACAGACCGGGCCGCAGGGGCATTGACCCCCGGAACTCTCTCCAGGTAAACTCCAGGTAATACGTCAAACACAGTACCTCGTAAGACGTATAAATACGACTTTGACAGTCAAAGTGTTAAAAAGGTTCCAAATGTTCTCTACCAGATTTAAGTTCAGTGAGTTACCAGGCCAGTCAATAAAGTATGGAATTTCACAATCATTTAGCTAGTCTTTTGGCTTTGACAGAATGGCAAGGGGAACAGTTTTCCATGCAAAAAGGTGCCCTGGCACTTTCCGAAGCTGTCAGGCAAATAGTCTGCTAAAAGCGTGTGCATGTTTATGACACCTACTATAGTTGAGCTCCAAAATTCAGAAGCTTCATACAAAGATTTTATTGAGGAGCATCTTTTTTTTTTTTTTTTTTTTTAACACATCGGCAATTTCCCGAGGCAGGGTGACCCAAAAAGAAAGAAAAATACTTTCATCATCATTCAACACTTTCACCATCACTCAAACATAATCACTGTCTTTGCAGAGGCACTCAGATACAACAGTTGAGAAGTCCCTCCAAACTGCCAATATCCCAAACCCCTACTTTAAAGTGCAGGCATTGTACTTTTCAAAGAGCATCTTACATAGTTTTAATTATTCATGAGTTTTTTCAAGCTTTTTTTTTTCATGTGAAATATCAACAGCATTCTCTAAAGCTTGAGAGAAAACTTCCTAGTGAAGGAAGACATTTATTAAAAATAGACTACAGTCAAGCATTCACTTTAAAGGACAAAAAATTTAATTCCTTGTAATTTGACCTTGGTTGAATAAAGCACTTAAAGGTGCTTTATTCTACACACGCATTTGTAAACCTTTACTCTGATACAAATCTCAATGCCATACAACTGAAATTTATTAAGCAATGTGTGCCTTTAAGTTTTCTTACCTCTTTTGAAATATCCAAGTGTCTGGTAGCATAATGAAGGGCTTTCTCATTATTATTTGTGGCTGAGTAAGCATTTCCCAAACTCCAGCAAGCCCGGCCTTCACCAACTTTATCTGTCAATTCTTCTGCTATAGCTAAATGTCGTAGATGGTAGTGGATGGCCATGGGATAGTCTCTGAGAAGTGTATAAGTGTTACCCAGGGAGTAACACGCCTGGGCCTCGACTGCACGGTCACCTAGCTCTTGAGCTAGCTGTAAGGTTTTCCTATAAAGATATAATTTTTATTACCATTCAGTGAGCTACAGAGAAAATTGTTAGTCATCAAATTTAATCTCTTTCCTTAGACAAGCCTTAAATGATTTTTTTAAGACTCCAATGGTTTCTGAACTATTTTGTTCACTGCATAAAATAGATTATAATTATTAACCGTTTTACACTGCATAATACACACAAATACATTCTTACATCTTTCTTTCATCAATGAATATGTTATCTCAGCTACTGCCATTTTATTATGTATCAAGCCAGTTACAATTTGTAAATATCATAGGAACAAATCACCTAATGGTTAAGCCACTTCATTTGGATTAACCACCAAGTAGCCTTATTACTATGACACAATTCCCATTTTTTTCCATGGAAACCTGTTATAACTTGAGATGTAAGCCAAGCAGTAACATTCCTTATCTACTTTCAAGAAAATACGGAACATACTGAATGTTAGTAGTCTGTAGAATTTTACCTGCTATGGTACTGAGATAAAACACCAACAATCTCACCAGAGTGCAAAACAATGAACAGGGTTCCACATCACATTCATGCGAGTGTAGCTGTTGCTGGCAGATGTACAGCTTGTAGAGGGTTATTCTGTATCAACTGGATGTACAGGAACTAACTGTCCTCCTAAAATATGTCTTAAGTGATGGCATCTTGGCTAAGCACTGCTGTCATCTGGCTGCATTGAGAGTGACTGTTTGATCATGACACTGGATTAATCATTGTACTGTTAAGATTGTGCTCACTGTACAGTAGTGTGCTTACTTGTAATGTTCGGCTGCTGTTTCAAATTCTCCCAGGAATATATGAGCATTTCCCAGATTACTATGTGCTCGCCTCTCTGCCGCCTTATCTCCAAACTCTTTTGCAATGGCTAATCTCTGAAAATTACAAATGATAACATTTTACTTTTAAGAACTTACATGTACATACCAATATAAAATATATGAAGTGATGTCAACAATATTCATAATATCTGTGACGCTTTAAAAATAGGACTATGATATCATGAGGGACCTGGACAAAATTCTTGATGGACATCATTACTATCTAAATCCCTGCACTAAAGATGCTGAGGCCTTAATGAAGCACTGCAGTATTCACAACCTAATGTATTTTTTAAATGAAAGATTGCAGCAATATTTTTTATTTACTTTATTTTGCTAAGAACTGTGATTGTGCACTTCTGGAAAGACTCTTTGGTTCACCCTACCTCAGTGGGAAATGAATTATGTATTAGAAAAATGATTCAATTACTGACTGAAACATCTAACTATTTCACATCCTTCATAATACAACTAAATTCCAAAAAAGATATTAATTTTTATCTTGATTCTGCTTTCTATAGTATTACTATGCAAATACAATTAAAAAGGTACTATCATATTCTAGATTTCAACATTACTATCAGCAGCCATCATATCCACAATATTTCTGTCCATTAGAATAGTTAGATGTGTGTTTCACCTCATTGTGGTAGCTTATAGCTTGAGTGAAGTTTCCCAGGAGGTAATGGGTGTTGCCAAGATTTCCACATGCTCGACCCTGAGCTGATCGATCATTGAGTTCCTCCATCAAACGCAGGTTAGCACTATAAAATAAATGGTATATATAACTTCACAGAATTATAGAAATACTGAAAAATATTCGTGCACAACTGACTGTTGGTGCTTGCAGGAATATGAAGATAAACTAATGCATATGCATGGGAATGCTGTATATGTGGCAAATGTCCACTCACTTACAGATACAAAATTTAATAATACTGTAAACTGTTATATAAAGGGTAGACAAGAATTCATTTTTTTTTAATATTTATTGTTCTGCAAAAGTTTAGAAAGAAATGAAGCTTTTTACACCCATATGAAACCTACAGCCTATGTGATAATTAATTATAATATTAATACTGGTACATATTTTGGAAGGACATCTAAACTGTTGTATGAGTGACTGTGAAAGTGTTGAATGATGATGAAAGTTCTTTTTTTCTTTTTGGGTCACCTTGCCTCGGTGGGAAATTGCTGAAGTGTTAAAAAAAAAAATAAATAAAATTCTCCATGGAGAAGTGGAACAGAATTCTTCCTCTGTAAGCCATGCATGTTGTAAGAGGCAACTAAAATGCCAAGAGTAAGGGGCTAGTAACCCCTTCTCCTGCATACAGTACTAAATTTAAAAAGAGAAACTTTCGTTATTCTTTTAGGGTCACCCTGCTTTGGTGGGATACGGCTGGTTTGATGAAAAAAATAATAAAATTGTTTTAATTAATATGATTATTATTATTATTATTATTATAAAAGAATCCAATACAGTAAAGAAAAGCAATAGGAATACTCACGCATAGTATTCAACAGCTTTCTGAAGGCAGTGTTTAACTTCATCACTAAATCCACCAGGTTCCTGAGGCCCTATACGTCCCAGATGTTTACCTTGAGCATGGTACACGTTACCCAAGTTATAGAGAGCTCGACCTTCGCCAACCTTATCAAAGACAGTAAACAAATAAAAAATACGGCACTATTAGAAATTATGCAGTCCATCCCACCAGCCAAACAAATGAATTTTAAATGCAGTAAATAAAGGAAAATACATTAAAAAGTTATTTCAATGTGTGCCAGAGAAAGAAATAGATATAAGACAAAGTCAAGGTGAGAGAGCAACAACAAGATGGATGACTTGATAAATTGTGGAGACACAATTGTAAACAACTCACAACACAGGGCTCAAACCCATGTTAGGCCAGGCCTAACATTGCAGGCCATTGGGCTATCCACTGGACTATGCTGGCCTAATAAGATTCATTCAACTATGTTTGCATACAGCCAACAGTAACAGCTTGGTTGATCAGGCCCTGATCTACCACAAAGGGTGGTCACAGACCGGGCCGTGTTGGCACTGACCCCCGAAACCCTCTCCAGGTACAGTATACATATTTCTACACACCATAGGAAGGTTAGCATGGGCCCCACTATGACAGCTAAGTAGATTTTTACAGAAGAATCTCACACTAGCATGGCTGTGGTAGTGTGCTCTAGGTCAAGTCCTAAGTCACTAAAAACTGCTGATTCATTCATAATAGTTTTAATAGGACTTGAGCATGAGCACACCACAGCCATGCTGCTGTAGATTTGTTGTAAAAACTTGCATTGTGGTCACAGTGGGACTCATGCTAACTGTCCTATGGTGTAAATAAATATACTTAGTTGCATGAATCTCTTTAAGGTGACATTATCCAGTGGGTAATGCACTGGCCTGCTAGTATTAGGAATAGCTTGCCATGAATCTGAGCCCTCCATGCAATAAGTTCACAGAGGATGGGCATGTGTACCTAACCATATCATTCAAAGTTCAGTCCTAAATCTCATACTGTTTCTGATTAAGTTTGACCCATGTAATAATGAGTTGACCTTTGCCAGTGGTGAGTTGACCTTTGTGCTGCGATGTGCTTGTGAATTCTCGGTGCTACTGATACTGAAGTGTTAAGGATGTCTTCTCTGAGTTTCAAAAACCTGTACCCTCAGGTGAAGGCAAAGCTGGAGGAAGCTAGGAAGGAGGTATACCTTCTTAGAGAGATGATGATGATTTATCCCCGGAACAAGGAAGAGGATACCAGCGATACCAGCCGCAACAAATGGAAATTGGTCTGTAAGAAAAGATTAAAGCTGAAGATGAAGAAAGTTGAAAAACTGCTGTCAGGACTATAAATTCCTTTGCTGTACTGCCAGACAAATGTGGTTTGGCCATCAAGGATACAAAGAAGGCCACTAGTGACTGTAAGAATATTTTGTAGCAAGGGATTCTCAAAATAGCTTTATGAACAGGGCAAGGAACAAAAAGAAACAATACCGTGACTGGTACAATACACAAATAACCCACACATAGGAGAAAGGAGCTTAAGACAATGTTTTGGTCCGACTTGGACCATTTACAAATGGTCTAAGTCAGACCGAAAGTCGTCATAAGCCCCTCTCTCCCGTGTGCGGGTTATTTGTGAATTGAACAGGGCATTTTGTATCAGGAATGGGAAGAGGCAGGTGTGTTTTCCTGAGGCTGCAAAGGAGGCTAGAGTTAACAGATTAGGAAGCATACACCTTTGATGAGTTTTGCGAGTTTTTCTACTCCCAGAGTTCAGCCTTTGGCATGATCACAGGTAATGGGAGCAAACCTCTTATCTGCCTCAGAGCTGGAGGAAATGATGTTGGTAAGCACAGAAGAGAGGACCTGCTTACCAGGTATGGAACAGCAACAGATATAATTAAAACAAAGGAAGAGATCCCTGTTATATGTGACATTTTTGCCAAGGAGTGATGTAGGTTATGAATGGTTGTCCAGAGCAACTATAGCACCATTTATTAATAATTTGTACCACTTCTGCAACAGGAATTGGGTGTATATATCTAGGGCAGGGATAGCAATGATGGCTGATTCACTGGAGGGGGCCTGTTGCTAGAGTATATCAAGTTTTAAACTGAGGAAAGTTAGAGGTATGGGTATGTGTGGAAAAATATAAGATTTGGGTACTATGGTTTTTAAAAATTACACTTATCAAGATAATTAATGTTAAACTTGTAGATGATGTCAAGGAAAGTAGTAATATAAGAAAAACCACATTCAGAAAAACTGGGTAAATGTAAAGATGAATGGGCTAAGGATAAGGAAACCCTTCTCAGCACATACTGTACAAACAGCTGTATCACTAGGAATAACATAAACAAAGATTAACTGCTTGTACAGGAAACATCAATATTATTGAAGAAGCTGAACATGCTTGCCAAATGCCACATATGATGATTCAAATCATTCCACACTGACAGATACAACAAAAAAGGTGATGGAGTAGTGCTTTATGTCATAGTAAATTTGAACTGATGCATCAAAAATTATATGAAATCTGAAGGAACTGACAGTGAATCTGCTGGGATGCAGTTTTCTGGAGGAAATGAAAAGATGATCTTAGGTATTCATCAGTAACCTGTGAACATATAAAGCTACCATGGAAAACTTCACTCAAAAATTGCTGAGGCTTCACAACATGAAGCTTAATAAATCTAGAAATTTGTAATTTCACCCAAATCGAATGGAATTTTTTGACAAAGAATTTAAAGTCCTGTGGCTTTTTAGTAGTCCAGGAATGCTTCTTAAAGCAGTGTATACAAGAACCAACTAGAGGGAATAACCTGCTGGACCTGGTGTTAACAATGAGACCCTAGTATATAATCTAGAAATTACTAAACCTTGACACAAGTGATCGAAAATCCATTACAGTAGGACCCCACTTATTTGGCAGGTTAGGTTCCAGGCTACAGGCGGAAAGTCGACATCACTAGAAAGCAGAATGCCATTTTTTCCAATTATAAATGCATATAAATGTCAGATAAGTTTACACCGACATATATACTATGTATTGTGCCAAAACAAAACAAAAGCATTCACATTGCTAAACTCACAAACTAGTATTTAGTTACTTAGTATTCAGTCAACTTACTCCACAATTTGTAATAATTTAGGGTTAAGAATTAATCGAAGTTTGCCTGAAATGCCTAGACTTGCTAGGTGTTCTAGTGGCCCCCTCTGTAATTAGTATTTTATTACATGTAAACCACACAATAACCAAAATCTGTAAACCCTGCATTGTAATCCTTATAGAGAATAAACTTTGATTTGATTTGATTTGATTTATATTAAGTTAGCAATAGAACTAGGCATTAAAAACAATAAAAAGTAAAATACACACAGTACACTCAATACTTACCTTAAAATATTTGTAGTCTTAATGCAGGGTGAGGGGTGAGCAGTATTTATTATAAGAAGTCAGGTGTAGGAGGTATAGTAGCCAGCCAGGCAACCCCACCCACATGTAATATACAGTGGCCACAAAAAAAATCTATACATTTCCAATGCAAAAAAATCTATACACTAGATTTTGGTGTAAACATTTCACTTGCCTTTCCGCCACAGGAAAAGTGGGCAAAGCTTGTGATGACTTAGTGTACTGGAGCCCATCTTACTCCAACGTTCCCCACCATGCCATGCTTCAGTGCTTTGCCAGAGCTCGGTGAGGAACAAGGACTGCTACGTTGGTACTCAATGCCCATTTTTTCACTCAACCACGAACTTTGCCAAGCTATATCACCGCTCAAATTGGTCAGAATGGGTCAAACTAAACTTTCAATTGCAGAGCAGACCTGTGCACTCACCCTATTAGAGCAAGGCACATCTGTGATATGTGTAGCCACAGATCCGAAGGTGACTAGGATGGCAATTTACAACCTCAAGAAAGCAGCTCCCTCACTGACACCTGGCACCGTACCACCTAGTAAGGTCTGGGGCCCCCAAAAAGACTTCTCTTCACACAGAGAAGATCCTGAAGAGGAGAGTGTTATCAGATTCTGCAATAACAGCCGCAGACCTCAAAAAACAGCATCCTGCACTCCTGAAAGACGTCGCAGTGTGAAACCATTCAGCAAGGACTGCAAAAGGACCTGAAAATGCCTGCTCGACGTGCTGCCAAGAAGCCCATGCTAACTGAAGCCATGAAGAAGAAACTGCAAGAAGTACAAAGACTGGACCTCAGACCAATGGCAGAAGGAGATGTTCAGCAACGAGAGTACCTTCAGGCTCATCAGGAGCAGCCCCAAGACCATCTGTCGTCCCAGTGGTGTGTCCCGTTATGACCTGGGGTATGCTGTGAAGACAGTGAAGCACCCGGACAGTGTTATGGTCTGGGATGCTTTTAGTGGTTATAAGGACAGGGGTAGACTATACTTTTTTCCTAAGAACATTACAATGAAGGGAAGTATGTAATTATATCAAGGTGTTAAGGGACCACATGCTAACATTTTGGAACATTCATGAGTGTGATTTTTTTTATTCATGATGGTGCCCCTCCCATAAGTCAAAAAGAATGAAAAAGTTCCTCAAGGACAATATCAGGGTTTTGGAGTGGCCAAGCAATTCCCCTGACCTAAATCCTATCGAGAATGCCTGGCAGGTGATGAAAAATGAGATTGCAAAAGTTCGACCCACCAACATCACGGACCTGAAGGAGGCACTGAAGAAGTTTGGACCAACATGGAAGCCTCCTTCTTCTCCACCCTTGACACTTCGATGCCCAGGCAACTTCAGATGGTGATATAAAGAACAATGCTAACATGACCAAGTACTAGTTGGAAGCTAAAGAGTGAAAATAAAATACATGTACATACATTAAGTTGCATTTTTTCGATAGAAATGTTAAAAGCAGGTGGGGATATAGTTTTGGAGAGGTTGGTGCTATTATTTAATAAATGTATGGAAGAGGGTAAGGTACTTAGGGATTGGCAGATAGCATACCTGGAGTCTACCTGGAGGTTATTCTGGGGATCAACGCCCCCGCGGCCCAGTCCACGACCAAGCCTCCCAGTGGATCAGGACCTGATCAACCAGGCTGTTACTCCTGGCCGCACGCAGTCCAACGTACGAACCACAGCCTGGCTGATCCGGCACTAACTTTAGTTAACTGTCCGGCTCTCTCTTGAAGGCAGCCAGGGGTTTATTGGTAATTTCCCTTATGCTTGGTAGGAGGCTGTTGAACAGTCTTGGGCCCTGGACACTTATGGTGTTTTCTCTTAGCTTACCAAAGACACCCCTACTTTTAATTGGGGGTATTTTGCATCGCCTGCCCAGTCTTCTTCTTTCGTAGGGAGTGATTTCTGTGTGCAGATTCAGGACCACTCCTTCCAGGATTTTCCAAGTGTAGATTATGATACATCTCTCTCTCCTGCGTTCCAACGAGTACAAGTCAAGTGCTTCCAAGCGTTCCCAGTAGTTAAGGTGCTTGATAGAACTTAAACGTGCAGTAAAGGATCTCTGTACACTCTCTAGATCTGCGATTTCACCTGCTTTGAATGGAGATATTAATGTACAGCAGTATTCCAGCCTAGAGAGAACAAGTGATTTGAAAAGGATCATCACTGGCTTGGCATCTCTTGTTTTGAATGTTCTCATTATCCATCCTATCATTTTCTTTGCACTTGTGATCATGGCACTGTTGTGATCCTTGAAAGTAAGATCCTCAGACATTACTACTCCCAGGTCCCTTACATTATTTTTCTGCTCTATTGTATGGCCAGAGTTTGTAGTATACTCTGTTCTAGTTATTATCCCCTCCAGTTTTCCATAACAGAGTAGTTGGAATTTGTCCTCATTGAACATCATATTGTTTTCCGTTGCCCACTGAAAAACTTTGGAGGTTAACTGTGTCCTCAACAGATGACAGCCTCATGCAGATCCTAGTATCATCCGCAAAGGATGATACGGTGCTGTGGTGTATATCTCTGTTTATGTCTGATATGAGAATGAGGAACAGGATGGGGGTCGAGTACTGTGCCTTGTAGAACAGAGCTCTTCACTATGGCAGCCTCCGATTTAACTCTGTTGACCACTACTCTTTGTGTTCGATTGGTTAGGAAGTTGAAGATCCATCTCCCCACATTGCCAGTTATACTTTTAGCACATATTTTGTGCGCTATTACGCCATGATCGCACTTGTCAAACGCTTTTGCAGAGTCTGTGTATATTACATCTGCATTCTGATTTTCTTCCAGTGCATCCAAGGCCATATCATAGTGATCCAGTAGTTGTGAGAGGCAGGAGCGACCTGCCCTAAACCCATGTTGCCCTGGATTGTGCAGTTTCTGGGAATCCAGGTAGTTTGCAATCCTGCTTCTTAGCACTCTTTCAAAACTTTTTATGATGTGGGATGTTAGAGCTATTGGTCTATAGTTCTTAGCTAATGCTAATGCATAGTTCCTTTGTATAAAGGCAAAGGGGATAAAAGAGAGTGCAAAAATTATAGGGGAATAAGTCTGTTGAGTATACCTTTTAAAGTGTATGGTAGAGTTATTATTGAAAAAATTAAGAGTAAGATGGAGAGTAGGATAGCAGATGAACAAGGAGGCTTTAGGAAAGGTAGGGGGGGTGTAGACCAAGTGTTTACAGTGAAACATATAGGTGAACAGTATTTAGATAAGGGTAAAGAGGTTTTTTTGGCATTTATGGATTTGGAAAAGACTGACAGGGTGGATAGAGGGGCAATGTGGCAGATGTTGCAGGTGTATGGTATAGGAGGTAGATTACTGAAAGCAGTGAAGAGTTTTTATGAGGATAGTGAGGCTCAGGTTAGACTATGTAGGAGAGAGGGAGATTATTTCCCAGTAAAAGTAGGCCTTAGACAAGGATGTGTGATGTTCAATATATATACAGATGAGGTTGTAAGAGAAGTTTAATGTGCCTCAGAGTGATTATTATTGCGTATTATTATTACTATCTTACTATCTTACTATATTATTACTATTATTACTATGGCATCCTCAAGACTAATAAGACACTCTTAGTGTATCTGCATGCCAGCACAGTGAGTAAGTTTATTTAGGTACAGGTACACATAAGTATAATTATCAGAGTATATATAAAACATGAAATAACTTTAAAACATATAGGTAGTAGGTTGGTAGACAGCAACCGCCCAGGGAGGTACTACCGTCCTGCCAAGTGAGTGTAAAACGAAAGCCTGTAATTGTTTTACATGATGGTAGGATTGCTGGTGTCCTTTTTCTGTCTCATGAACATGCATGATTTCAAGTACATCTTGCTACTTCTACTTACACTTAGGTCACACTACACATACATGTACAAGCATATATATACACACCCCTCTGGGTTTTCTTCTATTTTCTTTCTAGCTCTTGTTCTTGCTTATTTCCTCTTATCTCCATGGGGAAGTGGAACAGAATTCTTCCTCTGTAAGCCATGCGTGTTGTAAGAGGCAACTAAAATGCCAGGAGCAAGGGGCTAGTAACACCTTCTCCTGTATATATTACTAAATGTAAAAGGAGAAACTTTCGTTTTTCCTTTTGGGCCACCCCGCCTCGGTGGGATACGGCCGGTGTGTTGAAAAAAAGAAGAACTTTAAAACTCTTGAAATTTCGGAAAGTTTCCAGACATAATTGAGAGACGCGGTACTCACGGAGAATGTAAACAAACCGGGTGGGGTACCGTGACCATATTAGAAAGTCGGGTAGGGGGAGCCATACAGCGACTTTTGGTCATAATCTGAAATGTCCGTATTAGTGGGATGCCGTAAAATGAAGACTTTCTTACAATAATGCACAAACTGCACAGAGAGAATATATTCCCCTCTGACAAATTAAATCAAATATAAATTATCCTAAATGAATGAACAGGAAACTAAAATATTTCTTCGGAGAGAAGAGAGAAATTTACAGACACGTTGAACTACTATGTTCATAACAAAAGAGAGGTCAAAAAAAAAAAAAGGGATAAGGAAAACTAAATGAGAGTATAAAATTAATATTTCAAGGAACCCAAGATAAATCTGCAAGAATTCTTTCAGGTGTACAGGACCATAAATATGGGAAAAATAAAAAAAACACTTAAAACTAGTTCTGGACAGATTACTGATAATGAACAGGAAATGCTCTCCTTTTTAATAATTATTTCCCAATGGTTTTTAAATATGAAGACACAAATGATGTCCAAGTAGTTAGTAATTATAAAGGACATGAAATGTTAAATATCACAGTCATTAGGGAGTGCAAAATGGAATGTAGTAAACAATGAACTAGTCTGTTTAATATACAGTGGAACCTCAGTTTTCGTGATTAATTTGTTCCAGAAAGTCTGATGAAAACTGAATTGTACGAAAACTGAAGCCATATTTCCCATAGGAAATAATGTAAATCCAATTAATCCGTTCCACACACCCAAAAATATTAACAAAAATACATTTTATAGAGAACAACTATAGTTTTACATACAGAAAACAATGAAAAATATAAGCGACTAATGAAATGGATAAATGAACATTTAACGTCTCTTTTACCTTTATTGAAGACTCTTGTTGGCGTATGGATGACAGCAAGGAGGGGAGAGGGAAGGGCAGGGGTTATTGCTTGGAAGGGGAATCCCCCTCCATAAGGACTTCAGGTATCAAGGCCCTATCCGGGGTTACTTCCCTTCTTTGTCTATTACTGGCACTAGGATCAGCTTGAGAGTCACTGGACCCCTGTCGCACAAAAAATCTGTCCAGAGAGGTCTGTTTCTGGCGTCTCTTTAATTTTTGCCTAAAATGGGACAAGGCATTGTCATTGAACATGTTGCAGACATGACTTACAACACTTTTATACTTGGCTACAAGTTCTTTCATGAATTCTATCGTGTTTGCTCGAAATGCTCAGCATAACAAGGGGCTTTCTATATAGTAGAATGTCACTGATGTTAGCTTGGCCTGTATATCATGTACATGTACTTGTAGTAAATAAAGATATAAAAAAAAGGGGGGAGGGCTGGCACTCAGAACTTTCTTTGGCCCCATGGTGGTTTATTTAGGAGTCACACTTAACCCTTTCAGGGTTTTCGACGTACTAGTACGGCTTACACACCAGGGTTTTTGACGTACTAGTATGCCTAAATTCTAGCGCCTTCAAATCTAGTGAGAGAAAGCTGGTAGGCCTACATATGAAAGAATGGGTCTATGTGGTCAGTGTGCGCAGTATAAAAAAAAATCCTGCAGCACACAGTGCGTAATGAGAAAAAAAAACTATGACCGTGTTTTTGGATTAAAACAGCGACTTTGGTATTTATGGTTGTATTCTAGTTTTCCTGGTCTCATTTTATAGAATAGAAGACATCTTACAGAAATTGAGATGATTTTGACTGGTGTCACAATGAAAATTACCTTGAAATTGAGCTCAAAGTAGCAGAAATGTTCGATTTTTCCCAAAATTCAAAAGTAAACAAATCGTGCCAAGCATCCAATACACATCAACTGGCGAGTCTAATATTCTTTCACAACTGCGCTGATGTTATTTATACCATTTCTACACTAATGCAGTAGTCTGCATAACAGTAAATCTTCTATTTTTTGTAAGAATAAAAATTCAAAGTGGAAAGCAAAAGAAATATAAGAGAGGCCTGGGGACGTGACTAACGAACAGAGAACTTGTTATTTTAGTGCCAGGAATGTCTTTTTTGTTTATTCTGGACCCTATTTGGAAATTGGCATCTTCTGAAATTTGTGTGAAATTGGCAAAATTGCCAAATTCTAACCACATTATTGGCTAATTGAAATTGGTAAATGGGGGGTTTCTTGTACTCAATTGATAGAAAAAATGAAGTTCTAGCAAAATAAATATGATTTTTGTCGACTAGTACACAGGAATTGGCCAAAAATAGGGCTCAAAGTGAGCGGAATCGCTGATGCGTAAACATCGGCGAGACCGCTAACTTCGCGAGAGCATAATTCCATAAGTTTTCCATTAAATTTCATACTTTTGGTGCCATTATGATCAGGAAAAGAGTCTCTATAATTTTATAAGAAAAAAAAAATTTTTTTTCCCCGAAAAATTTTCAACCCTGAGAACAAGCTCAGGAGAGGGCCTCTCGATCCTGAAAGAGTTAATAAACAAGCACAAAAAAACAATGGATTATTATGAAATGTTTTGGATGAACGTGCGGGGTAATGCTCAATGAACAAGAAACAAAGCCAGACCGAGTCAAAACATGTGGGATGCTTTGTATGAGCGCAGGCAGGCGGACATGTTTGGTACGGCAGACCACTGACCAAAGTCGTTGAAAACCAAATCCTATGAAAACCAGGGCGTACAAAAACCGAGGTTTCACTGTATTTCAGTACAGCCTCTCCTCACTTACCAATGTACTTGTTTACCGACGACTCGGACTTACAACGGGCTCTCTAACCAGTATGCATACCTAAATAATGTATATTAGAGCTGATTTCCTCTATTCTGTTTATTAAGATGTAAACTACATTACTGTACAAACATTTAAAAATATACTACCAGAAATGTTATAAATGGTGCGAAGGTGACATTAAAACAATATCAAAGATGATTGACACAAACCCACTACCATTATAGTATGCTCTTCAGTTAACTATGAATTAGTTTACCAACGTGGTCCTAGGAACGGAACTCCATCGTTAAATGAGAAGAGGCTGTACTACAAATGGATCTCATACCACAGATGTGGAAAATGGTAGGCAAATTATTAGTTTCAACAGGAGATGATATAATTAACCCTTTCAGGGTCCGTGCCGTAGATCTACGGCTTTACGTTGAGGGTCCAAACCGTAGATCTACGCCATAAGCTCAGCTCACTCTGATAAGCTGTGAGTGGTAAATCTGGCCCTAATATGAGAGAATACATCTATGTGGTATGTGTGCACAACATAAAACAAATCATGCAGCACATACTGCATAATGAGAGAAAAAACTGAGACCATAATTTTTGATTAAAACAACGACTTTGCAGTGTTTTTTCGTATGTTTTTTATAGTTGTATTTGCGATTTCTTAGTCTCATTTGATAGAATGGAAGATATATTACAGAAATAGGGATGATTCTGATTGGTTTGAATAATGGAAATGGCTTAAAACTGAGCTCAAAATAGCGGAAATGTTAAATTTTTGCCGATGCTCAAGAGTAAACAAATGACTGCACACGTCTAATACACGCCAGCTGGTGGGTCTAATATACGTTCTTTGATTTTATCTTAATAGTTCTTGGTCTTATTACTTTTCCTTTTATATCCATGGGGAAGTGGAATAAGAATCTTTCCTCCGTAGGCCATGCATGTTGTAAAAGTCAACTAAAATGCCGGAAACAATGGGCTAGTAACCCCTTTTCCTGTAAAGATTACTAAAAAGAATAAGAAGAAGAAAATTGTCAAAGTGGGAAGTCTAAATGTACGTGGATGTTGTGCAAATGATAAGAAAGAGATGATTGTGGATGTTATGAATGAGAAGAAACTGGATGTCCTGGCTTTAAGTGAAACAAAGCTGAAGGGGGTGGGAGAGTTTCAATGGAGAGGAATAAATGGGATTAGGTCAGGGGTTTCAAACAGAATTAGAGCTAAAGAAGGAGTAGCAATAATGTTGAAGGATAAGCTATGGCAGGAAAAGAGGGACTACAAATGTATAAATTCAAGGATTATGTGGAGTAAAATAAAGATTGGATGTGAAAAGTGGGTTATAGTAAGCATGTATGCACCTGGAGAAGAGAGAAGTGTAGAGGAGAGAGAGAGAGAGATTCTGGGAAATGTTGAGTGAATGTGTGGGGAGTTTTGAATCAAGTGTGAGAGTAATGGTGGTTGGGGATTTCAATGCTAAGGTGGGTAAAAATGTTATGGAGGGAGTAGTAGGTAAATTTGGGGTGCCAGGGGTAAATGTAAATGGGGAGCCTTTAATTGAGCTATGTGTAGAAAGAAATTTGGTAATAAGTAATACATATTTTATGAAAAAGAGGATAAATAAATATACAAGGTATGATGTAGCACGTAATGAAAGTAGTTTGTTAGATTATGCATTGGTGGATAAAAGGTTGATGGGTAGGCTCCAGGATGTACATGTTTATAGAGGGGCAACTGATATATCGGATCATTATTTAGTTGTAGCTACAGTTAGAGTAAGAGGTAGATGGGAAAAGAGGAAGGTGGCAACAACAAGTAAGAGGGAGGTGAAAGTGTATAAACTAAGGGAGGAGGAAGTTCGGGCGAGATATAAGCGACTATTGGCAGAAAGGTGGGCTAGTGCAAAGATGAGTAGTGGGGGGTTGAAGAGGGTTGGAATAGTTTTAAAAATGCAGTATTAGAATGTGGGGCAGAAGTTTGTGGTTATAGGAGGGTGGGGGCAGGAGGAAAGAGGAGTGATTGGTGGAATGATGAAGTAAAGGGTGTGATAAAAGAGAAAAAGGTAGCTTACGAGAGGTTTTTACAAAGCAGAAGTGTTATAAGAAGAGCAGAGAATATGGAGAGTAAAAGAAAGGTGAAGAGAGTGGTGAGAGAGTGCAAAAGGAGAGCAGATGAAAGAGTGGGAGAGGCACTGTCAAGAAATTTTAATAAAAATAAGAAAGCCTAGTATGGATTTGTCAGTTAAAAACAGAGTAGGGAAGTTAGTAGATGGGGAGTGGGAGGTATTAGGTAGATGGTGAGAATATTTTGAGGAACTTTTAAATATTGAGGAAGAGAGGGAGGTGGTAATTTCATGCGCTGGCCAGGGAGGTATACCATCCTTTAGGAGCGAAGAAGAGCAGAATGTAAGTGTGGTGGAGGTACGTGAGGCATTACGTAGAATGAAAGGGGGTAAAGCAGCTGGAACTGATGAGATCATGACAGAAATGTTAAAAGCAGGGGGGGATATAGTGTTGGAGTGGTTGGTACTTTTGTTTAATAAATGTATAGTCCCTTTATATAAAGCATGTATAGTCCCTTTATATAAAGGGAAAGGGGACAAAAGAGATTGTAAAAATTATAGAGGAATAAGTTTACTGAGTATACCAGGAAAAGTATACGGTAGGGTTATAATTGAAAGAATTAGAGGTAAGACAGAATGTAGGATTGCGGATGAGCAGGGAGGCTTCAGAGTGGGTAGGGGATGTGTAGATCAAGTGTTTACATTGAAGCATATATGTGAACAGTATTTAGATAAAGGTAGGGAAGTTTTTATTGCATTTATGGATTTAGAAAAGGCATATGATAGAGTGGATAGGGGAGCAATGTGGCAGATGTTGCAAGTATATGGAATAGGTGGTAAGTTACTAAATGCTGTAAAGAGCTTTTATGAGGATAGTGAGGCTCAGGTTAGGGTGTGTAGAAGAGAGGGAGAATACTTCCCAGTAAAAGTAGGTCTTAGACAGGGATGTGTAATGTCACCATGGTTGTTTAATATATTTATAGATGGGGTTGTAAAAGAAGTAAATGCTAGGGTGTTCGGGACAGGGGTGGGATTAAATTATGGGGAATCAAATTCAAAATGGAAACTGACACAGTTACTTTTTGCTGATGATACTGTGCTTATGGGAGATTCTAAAGAAAAATTGCAAAGGTTAGTGGATGAGTTTGAGAATGTGTGTAAAGGTAGAAAGTTGAAAGTGAACATAGAAAAGAGTAAGGTGATGAGGGTATCAAATGATTTAGATAAAGAAAAATTGGATATCAAATTGGGGAGGAGGAGGATGGAAGAAGTGAATGTTTTCAGATACTTGGGAGTTGACGTGTCGGAGGATGGGTTTATGAAGGATGAGGTTAATCATAGAATTGATGAGGGAAAAAAGGTGAGTGGTGCATTGAGGTATATGTGGAGTCAAAAAACGTTATCTATGGAGGCAAAGAAGGGAATGTATGAAAGTATAGTAGTACCAACACTCTTATATGGATGTGAAGCTTGGGTGGTAAATGCAGCAGCGAGGAGACGGTTGGAGGCAGTGGAGATGTCCTGTCTAAGGGCAATGTGTGGTGTAAATATTATGCAGAAAATTCGGAGTGTGGAAATTAGGAGAAGGTGTGGAGTTAATAAAAGCATTAGTCAGAGGGCAGAAGAGGGGTTGTTGAGGTGGTTTGGTCATTTAGAGAGAATGGATCAAAGTAGAATGACATAGAAAGCATATAAATCTATAGGGGAAGGAAGGAGGGGTAGGGGTCGTCCTCGAAAGGGTTGGAAAGAGGGGGTAAAGGAGGTTTTGTGGGCAAGGGGCTTGGACTTCCAGCAAGCGTGCATGAGCGTGTTAGATAGGAATGAATGGAGACGAATGATACTTAGGACCTGACGATCTGTTGGAGTGTGAGCAGGGTAATATTTAGTGAAGAGATTCAGGGAAACCAGTTACAGTATTTTCATATAGTCGGACTTGAGTCCTGGAAATGGGAAGTACAATGCCTGCACTTTAAAGGAGGGGTTTGGGATATTGGCAGTTTGGAGGGATATGTTGTGTATCTTTATACGTATATGCTTCTAAACTGTTGTATTCTGAGCACCTCTGCAAAAGCAGTGATAATGTGTGAGTGTGGTGAAAGTATTGAATGATGATGAAAGTATTTTCTTTTTGGGGATTTTCTTTCTTTTTTGGGTCACCCTGCCTCGGTGGGAGACGGCCGACGTGTTGAAAAAAAAAAAAAAATGTGGTGACATTATTTATACAATTATTACAATACTGCATAACAGTAAATCTTCTATTTTTTGGTTTGAATAAAAATTCATTATGTGAATAAAAAATCAAAATGGAATTCATTAGTAAAGCCTGAAAATGTAAATAATGAACAGAGGAAATGTTAGTTTAGTGCCAGGAATGCCTGCATTCTTTATTCTGGACCGTATTTTGAAATTGGAATATTTTGAACTTTGCATTAAATTGGCCAAATTACCAATTTCCGATCACTTTATTTTGCAGTTGAAACAGTTGACTTGCCAATTTCTTGTGCTCACTTGATAGAATAGAAGTAATACTAGTGAAATAGCAAAGAATTTGGTCGACTGGAATAATGTAATTAGCCTAAAATGGGAGTCAAAGTCGGCAAAATCGCCGATGCGTAAATATCACTGACACATCAAAATTCATCAAAATTCGCGAGAACATAATTTCGTCAATTTTCCATCAAATTTCGTATTTTTTGTTTTATTACCTTCAGAAAAAGATTCT
Organism: Cherax quadricarinatus; assembly: GCF_038502225.1. NCBI lineage: Eukaryota > Metazoa > Arthropoda > Malacostraca > Decapoda > Parastacidae > Cherax > Cherax quadricarinatus. Next base: position 4,776,470 of record NC_091301.1, read on the forward strand.
GTACCATTTCATAAGAAAAAATAAGAAAATTATTTTTTTAAAATTCTTGGACACACTTTGAAATCTGGCCTCTGGACCCTGAAAGGGTTAAAAGCCATCTTAATAAGCATTTGTTCCAGAAAGTCTGACAAAAACCAAATTCGATGAAAACTGAAGCAATATTTTCCATAAGAAATAATGAAAATCCCATTACTCCATTCCAGACACCCAAAAATATTAACAAAAATACATTTTATAGAGAATAACTATAGTTTTACATACAGAAAACAATGATAAATAAATATAAAGGACTAATGAAATGGATAAATAAACATTTAACATAACTTTTACCTTTATTGAAGATTATTGTTGGTGTATGTAAGATGGTGAGGACGGGAGAGGTTATCTCTACCAACATCACTGCCACCCCTCTACCACAATCATTACCACCCTCTACCAGCATCACAACCACTGCCACCCTCTACCACCATCACTACCACCCTCTACCACAATCACTACCACCCTCTACCACCATCACTACCCCCCTCTACCACCATCACAACCACTACCACTCTCTACCACCATCACTACCACCCTCTACCACCATCACTGTCACCCCTCTACCACAATCATTACCACCCTCTACCACCATCACAACCACTGCCACCCTCTACCACCATCACTACCACCCTCTACCACCGTCACTACCACCCTCTACCAACGAGAAACAAAGCCAGACTGACTCAAAATGCATGGGATGCTTTGTGTGGGTGCGGGCGGACACACTCGGTACGGTGGACCACTGTCAACTTGATGAATACCGAGGTGATAAACTAAAACTGGGACAAAATTTTGACGAAAAATTTGTCAAAAACCGAATTCGACGAAAACCAGGGCAAACAAAAACTCAGGTTCCACTGTATTTTGATTAATGAGTCACAAAACAGATTTAGAAGGGGCTGTTCTTGCCTAGCAAATTTACTGGCCTTCTTCAATAAAGCATTTAAAATAATGGATCATGATTAAGAATATGATGTTGTTTAGTTTGAAGTTCTGTAAGGTTTTTAGTACAGTCCTGCATAGAAGACTATTAAAAACAGTGGCTGTACATGGCACTGGAAAAAAAATTCTCTTAAACGTAGCATAGCTGATTAATGGATAACAAGAGTGTTAGCATAAATGGGGTGAAATCAAAATGGGAATTAGTCAGAAGTGGTATTCTACACGGATAAGTGTTGGGCTCCTTGTCGCTCATAATCTTCATTAATGACATGGATGGGGAAATAAAAGTGGCATAAGCAAATTTACTGATACCACAAAAATAGGCCAATAAATAAATCAAGAAGAGGAGACCAATGAACTTGAGAATGGTACAGACAAGTTGATGCTTTACTTGGAAAAGTGGGAGATGAAACTCCATGTGAAAAAGTACAAAGTCTTAATCCATAATAATGAAAATAATCATGAAATTTTTAAAGTGCAGGATGTAAAAGGAGTCATGGTAAGCAGAAATTTGAAGTCCCAGTATATAAAGCTAAAACATATACTCTATACTTAAGAATTATAGAAAGAATTCATATTAAATGCCTTAAATCTGGACTCAGTGACAATGATTCCATAATTAATCTGTTAACAATAATCATAGTTTAACCACTCTTGGAGAGTTTTGCTGTTTATACATATTCAGTTTTATGGCTTGTTTTGTATAGTAACTCCTGATTCATAAGAATACAAGAAAGAAGGAACATTGCAACAGGCCTACTAGCCCATGCGAGGCAGGTCCAATTCTCCCTTTACTGGTCTGCTTACTCAGTTTTAAATTAAACTTTTTAAACTTTTTGTGGCTAATAATTACTTATTTTGGTTAATACATTGTCATGTCATGTTCTAGAAATCATTCTTGACAGTGGTCACTAATTAGTCACCAAAAAGTTGAAATGCATTTCACTGTCTAGAAAATTGTTAGTCTCTCTCACCTGCTATAAATTATATTTTGTATCTATATATCTATACTGTATGTCTCCATGGGTAAGTGGAACAGAATTCTTCCTCCGTAAGCCATGTGTGTCGTAAGAGGTGACTAAAATGCCAGGAGCAAGGGGCTAGTAACCTCTTCTCCCATATAAATTACTAAATTTAAAAGAGAAACTTTCGTTTTTCTTTTTGGGCCATCCTGCCTTGGTGGGATATGGCCGGTGTGTTGAAAGAAAGAAATATCTATATGTTGTAGGTAGTAGGTTGGTAGAAAGCAACCGCCCAGGGAGGTACTACCGTCCTGCCGAGTGTAAAACGGAAGCCTGTAATTGTCTTACACGATGGTAGGATTGCTGGTGTCTTTTTTTTCTGTCTCATACACATGCATGATTTCAGGTACGTCTTGCTACTTCTACTTACACTTAGGTCACACTACGCATACATGTACAAGCATATACAGTGGTCCCTCATTTATCATCGTTAATCCGTTCCTGGAAGTGCGACGATTATCGAAAAAGACAATTTTTGAATCAATTTTCCCCATAAGAAATACTGTAAATAAAATTAATTAATCCGTTCCTGACACCCAGAAGTATTAAAACAAAAATTTTTTTTACATGAAATATAGATGTAGTACATAAACAATACAATGGGACATGATAAATGAAACATTAACAGCATAACACTTACCTTTATTGGCGATTCTTAGTGTATGGAAGACTGGAGGAGGAGAGACATTGGATTAGTTACTGTTTGGAAGGGGAATCCCTTTCCATCAACACCTCAGGTACCAAGTGCTTTTCTGGGGTTACTTCTCTTCTCTGTTTCTTAATGCCACTAGGACCAGCTTGAGTCACTGGAGTCCTGTCTCACAAAAAAAGTGTCCAGAGAGCTCTGTTTCTGGCATCTCTTTAAAACTTCCCTAAAATGGGCCAAGACTCTGTCACTGTACAAGTTGCCGATATGGCTTGCGACATCCTTCTCAGGGTGATGTTTCTCCATAAATCTTTCCATCCTACCCCACATTTCAAAAATCTCCTTAATTTGTGAAGAAGGCACCTTCTTCCATCTCTCTTCCTCCTCCTCTGCAGCAAGATTCTGAGCTGCGATCTGTTCCTGTTCCTGCTGAAGCTCTTCCAGCTCCTCAGCTGGCCAGTTCGGCCACACATACGGCACTTTCATATTGTTCAATGATGTTTTTCTTAAATTCAATCGTATTTCTCACTTTCTTTACCAAAGGCTTGGCACTAGGAGCTTTCTTTGGAGCCATGATAGCTTATTTAGCACTTGCAAGCACTAAAATGAATGGAATATTATGAAATATTTGGCATGAACAAGTGAGGGGACCATCGCTCACTGGTAAACAATGGCACACTGGCTGGGAAGGGAGGCCGAGGTGGCTCAGAGCGTGAGTAAGCATCTTGGACGAAGGATGATTAGCGAGTAAACCGACCATTTGCGAGCCAATGTTTGGACGAGAATAACGCGACAATTTCCGAAAAGGACGACTATCGAGCTGGACGATTATTGAGGGACCACTGTATATACACACCCCTCTGAGTTTTCTTCTATTTTCTTTCTAGTTCTTGTTCTTGCTTATTTCCTCTTACCTCCATGGGGAAGTGTAACAGAATTCTTCCTCTATAAGCCATGCGTGTTGTAAGAGGCGACTAAAATGCCAGGAGCAAGGGGCCAGTAACCCCTTCTCCTGTATATATTACTAAATGTAAAAGGAGAAACTTTCATTTTTCCTTTTGGGCCACCCCGCTTCGGTGGGATATGGCCGGTATGTTGAAAGAAGAAGATACATATTAAATAAAATACAGGGAGGTACCCCCTCTATAACTGGACTGGGGACCCTTATCCTCAGAGAAGGCAATAAACGTACCTCTGGGAAAACTCAAGGTTCTCCCCGGAGCTGCTTAAAAATTTTCTTCTCCTACCACTCCCTATATTATATACACAGTGGACCCTCGAGTTTCGGCAGCATCGACTTTCGTGAAATTCGACTTTCGGCAAGTTTTTTTGCTAAAATTTGGCCTCGAGTTTCGTGATTAGACTCATGATTCGGCGACCATCCGGTAACCGCCCACCCGTCACCGCGCACACCAAGCCAGTCTCCCACGCCATTCATGCTCAGTGTGCCATAGTTTACCAACACGTGACCATCACCCCGCAGGTTCATACATAATATCCATTGTTTTTTGTGATTGCAACTGCTAAATAAGTCACCATGGGCCCAAGGAAAGCTAGTGCAAGGAAACTGCTGCATAGGAGGAGGAAGAGAGATGGAGGAAGGTGCCTTCTTAAAAGATTAAGGACATTTGTGCAAAGTGGACTGAAGTGCAAACATTTATGGATGAACTTCGCCCTAACAAAGCTGTTGCAGGCCGTATTGGCAACATGTACAATGACAGTGTTGTCTCCCACTTCAGATATATCTTAAAGAAAAGCCAGAAACAGAGCTCACTAGACAGATATTTTGTGCGACAGGGGTCCAGTGGCTCTCAAGTTGTTCCCAGTGCCAGTGTTTTTAAAAAACAAAGAAGGGAAGCAACCCCAAATAAGGACTTCATACCTGAAGTCCTAATGGAAGGAAATTTTCCTTCCAAACAATAGTGGACACCTTCCTCCTATCCCCTCCTCCCGTCTTCCATCCACCCAGAAGTCTTCAGTAAGGATAAGTGTAATGTTATTATTATTTTTTTAAATGCATTTACTTGATTTCTGATTGTTTTCAGTATGTAAATCTTTATTTAATTTGAAAAAAAAAACAAATTTTATTTTAATATTTTTGGGTGTCTGGAACGAATTAATTTTATTTCCATTATTTCTTATGGGGAAAATGGTTTCGAGTTTCGTAAATTTTGACTTTCGGCAGGTTCTCTGTAACGCATTAATCACGAAACTCGGGGGTCCACTGTATATATATATCTTCTTTCAACACACTGGCCATATCCCACCAAGGCAGGGTGGCCAAAAAGGAAAAACGAAAGTTTCTCCTTTTACATTTAGTAATATATACAGGAGAAGGGGTTACTAGCCCCTTGCTCCCGGCATTTTAGTCGCATCTTACAACATACATGGCTTATGGAGGAATAATTCTGTTCCACTTCCCCATGGAAGTAAGAGGAAATAAACAAGAGCAAGAACTAGAAAGAAAATAGAAGAAAACCCAGAGGTGGTGTATACATACATATGCTTGTACATGTATGTGTAGTGTGACCTAAGTGCAAGTAGAAATAGCAAGACATACCTGAAATCTTGCATGTTTATGAGACAGACAAAAGACACCAGCAATCCTACCATCATGTAAAACAATTACAGGCTTTCGTTGTACACTCACTTGGCAGGATGGTAGTACCTCCCTGGGCAGTTGCTGTTTACCAACCTACTACCTAGAATATATATGCAAAACAACCACTCTGAAAGAATAGAGAAATTCCAAGCGCTTTTGTGACTACTCACATTATCAAGTAGTTCCTTGATAATGTGAGTAGTCATGAAAGCACTTGGAATTTCTCTATTCTTTCAGAGTGGTTGTTTTGCATATTCAGAAATCACCTGTTTACTGTGATCTTATTGCGCATATATATATATATACATATATATATATATATATATATTGTATCTAAATCATTTGATACCCTCATCACCTTACTCTTTTCTATGTTCACTTTCAACTTTCTACCTTTACACACACTCCCAAACTCGTCCACTAACCTTTGCAATTTTTCTTTAGAATCTCCCATAAACACAGTATCATCAGCAAAAAGCAACTGTGTCAATTCCCATTTTGTATTTGATTCCCCATAATTTAATCCCACCCCTCTCCCGAACACCCTAGCATTTACTTCTTTTATAACCCTGTCCATAAATACAGTGGACCCCCGGTTAACGATATTTTTTCATTCCAGAAGTATGTTCAGGTGCCAGTACTGACCGAATTTGTTCCCATAAGGAATATTGTGAAGTAGATTAGTCCATTTCAGACCCCCAAACATACACGTACAAACGCACTTACATAAATACACTTACATAATTGGTCGCATTGGGAGGTGATCGTTAAGCGGGGGTCCACTGTATATTAAACAACCAGGGTGACATTACACATCCCTGTCTAAGACCTACTTTTACCGGGAAGTAGTCTCCCTCTCTTCTACACACCCTAACCTGAGCCTCACTATCCTCATAAAAACTCTTTACAGCATTTAGTAACTTACGACCTATTCCATATACTTGCAACATCTGCCACATTGCTCCCTTATCCACTCGATCATATGCCTTTTCTAAATCCATAAATGCAATAAAAACTTCCCTACCTTTATCTAAATACTGTTCACATATATGCTTCAATGTAAACACTTGATCTACACATCCCCTACCCACTCTAAAACCTCCTTGTTCATCCGCAATCCTACATTCTGTCTTACCTCTAATTTTTTCAATTATAACCCTACCGTACACTTTTCCTGGTATACTAAGTAAACTTATTCCTCTATAATTTTTACAATCTCTTTTGTCCCCCTTCCCTTTATATAAAGGGATTATACATGCTCTCTGCCAATCTCTAGGTACCTTCCCCTCTTTCATAGATTCATTACACAAAAATACCAACCACTCCAACACTATATCCCCTCCTCTGCTTTTAACATTTCTGTCATGATCCCGTCAGTTCCAGCTGCTTTACCCCCTTTCATTCTACGTAATCCCCCACACTCACATCCTGTTCTTCTTCACTCCTAAAAGATAGTATACCTACCTGGCCAGATAGTATACCTACCAGATAGTACAGTGGACCCCCGCATACCGTTGGCATTACATAACGTTAAATCCGCATACCGATACATTTTATTGCTAAGATTTTGCCTCGCATACCGCTAAAAAGCCCGCTCAATGCTGTTCGTCCGAGACGCGTCTAATGTGCGGCCTGAGCCAGCCTCACATGTTCCGCCGGTGGCATTGTTTACCAGCCAGCCTCCGCGGTAACATCCAAGCATACAATTGGAACATTTCGTATTATTACAGTGTTTTTTGGTGATTTTATCTGCAAAATAAGTGACCATGGGCCCCAAGAAAGCTTCTAGTGCCAACCCTACAGCAATAAGGGTGAGAATTACTATAGAGATGAAGAAAGAGATCAATGCTAAGTATGAAAGTGGAGTGCGTGTCTCCGAGCTGGCCAGGTTCTATAATAAACCCCAATCAACCATCACTACTATTGTGGGCAACAAAACGGCAATCAAGGAAGCTGTTCTTGCCAAAGGTTCAACTGTGTTTTCGAAACAGAGATCGCAAGTGATGGAAGATGTTGAGAGACTCTTATTGGTATGGATAAATGAAAAACAGATAGCAGGAGATAGCATCTCTCAAGTGATCATAAGTGAAAAGGCTAGGAAGTTGCATGAGGATTTAATTAAAAAAATGCCTGCAACTAGTGATGATGTGAGTGAATTTAAGGCCAGCAAAGGTTGGTTTGAGAGATTTAAGAAGCGTAGTGGCATACATAGTGTGATAAGGCATGGTGAGGCTGCCAGTTCGGACCACAAAGCAGCTGAAAAATATGTGCAGGAATTCAAGGAGTACATAGACAGTGAAGGACTGAAACCTGAACAAGTGTTTAATTGTGATGAAACAGGCCTGTTTTGGAAGAAAATGCCAAGCAGGACCTACATTACTCAGGAGGAAAAGGTACTCCCAGGACATAAGCCTATGAAAGACAGGCTTACTCTGTTGATGTGTTCCAATGCTAGTGGTGATTGCAAAGTGAAGCCTTTATTAGTGTATCACTCAGAAACTCCCAGAGCGTTCAGGCAAAAGAATATCCTCAAGGCTAATTTGTGTGTGCTGTGGAGGGCAAACAGTAAGGCATGGGTCACTAGGGACTTTTTCTATGACTGGTTACACCATGCATTTGCCCCCAATGTGAAAGATTACCTAACTGAAAAGAAATTAGACATTAAGTGCCTCCTGGTGTTAGACAATGCCCCTGGTCATCCTACAGACGTGGCAGAGCGACTTTATGGGGACATGAGCTTCATTAAGGTAAAGTTTTTGCCTCCTAATACCACTCCTCTCCTGCAACCCATGGACCAGCAGGTTATTGCAAACTTCAAAAAACTGTACACAAAAGCTCTGTTTGAAATGTGCTTTGTAGTGACCTCAGAAACTCAGTTGACTCTAAGAGAGTTTTGGAGAGAGCACTTTAATATCCTCAATTGTGTAAACCTTATAGGTAAGGCTTGGGAGGGAGTGACTAAGAGGACCTTGAACTCTGCTTGGAAGAAACTGTGGCCAGAATGTGTAGACCAAAGGGATTTTGAAGGGTTTCAGGCTAACCCTGAGAGGAGTATGCCAGTTGAGGAATCCATTGTGGCATTGGGAAAGTCCTTGGGGTTGGAGGTTAGTGGGGATGATGTGGAAGGGTTGGTGGAGGAGGACAATGATGAACTAACCACTGATGAGCTGCTAGATCAACTTCAACAGCAAGAGGCCAGACCTGAGGAAACTGGTTCGGAGGAGGGGAGAGAGAAATTGAAGAAGTTGCCTACTTCAAAGATTAAGGAAATGTGTGGAATGTGGCTTAAAGTGCAAACCTTTTTTGATGACAATCACCCTAACACAGCTATTGCAAGCCGTGCTAGTGACTATTACACTGACACTGTTGTGAAACACTTTAGGGAAGTCATAAAGGAACGAGAGGTACAGGCCACTATGGACAGATATGTTGTGTGACAGAAGTCCAGTAACTCTGAAGCTGGTCCTAGTGGCATTAAAAGAAGAAGGGAAGTAACCCCAGAAAAGGGCTTGACACCTCAATTCTTAATGGAAGGGGATTCCCCTTCTAAACAATAAGACTCTCTCCTCCTCCCATCCCATCAATCATCACCAGATCTTCAATAAAGGTAAGTGTCATGTAACTGTGCATGCCTTTTTCAGTTTGTGTGTATTAAAATTAATATTTCATGTGGTAAAATTTCTTTTTTTCATACTTTGGGGTGTCTTGCATGGATTAATTTGATTTCCATTATTTCTTATGGGGAAAATTCATTCGCATAACGATAATTTCGCATAACAATGAGCTCCCAGGAACGGATTAATATCGTTATGCGGGGGTCCACTGTATACCTACCAGATAGTATACCTACCTTTCTTCGTCGACATTTAAAATGATTTAGATAAAGAAAATTGGATATCAAATTTGGGAGGAGGAGTATGGAAGAAGTGAATATTTTCAGATACTTGGGAGTTGACATGTCGGCGGATGGATTTATGAAGGATGAGGTTAATCACAGAATTGACGAGGGAAAAAAGTGAGTGGTGCGTTGAGGTATATGTGAAAACAAAAAACGTTATCTATGGAGGCAAGGAAGGGAATGTATGAAAGTATAGTAGTACCAACACTCACATATGGGTGAAGCTTGGGTTGTGAATGCAGCAGCAAGGAGGCAGTTGGGGGCAGTGGAGATGTCCTGTCTAAGGGCAATGTGTGGTGTAAATATTCTGCAGAAAATTCGGAGTGTGGAAATTAGGAGAAGGTGTGGAGTTAATACAAGTATTAGTCAGAGGGCTGAAGAGGGGTTGTTGAGGTGGTTTGGTCATTTAGAGAGAATGGATCAAAGCAGAATGACATGGAGAGCGTTTAAGTCTGTAGGGGAAGGAAGGCGGGGTAGGGGTCATCCTCGAAAAGATTGGAAGGAAGGGGTAAGGTAGGTTTTGTGGGTGAGGGGCTTGGACTTCCAGCAGGCGTGCATGAGCATGTTCGATAGGAGTGAATGGAGACGAATGGTATTTGGGACCTGACGATCTGTTGCAGTGTGAGCAGCATAATATTTAGTGAAGGGATTCAGGGAAACCGGTTATTTTTATATAGCCGGACTTGAGTCCTGGAAATGGGAAGTACAATGCCTGCACTCTAAAGGAGGGGTTCGGGATATTGGCAGTTTGGAGGAATATGTTGTGTATCTTTATAAGTACAGGAAGGCCCCGCTTTACGGCGTTTCACTTTACGGCGTTCCGCTAATACGGACATTTCAAATTATGACCAAAACTCACTATACGGCTCCCCCCACCTGACTTTCTAATACGGTCACCGTGCCCCACCCTGTTTGTTTACATTCTCCATGAGCTCAGTAAGCACTAAGTCTCTCCATTTTGTCTGGAAACTCCAAAATTTCAAATGTTTTTAAAAGTTATTTCATATTTTATATATACTCTGATAATTATACTTATGTATACCTGTACCTAAATAAACTTACATACATCGAGTCATTTAAATGTCGTATATTACGTTAATATACACATTTTCATTAATCCATCCATGATATTTTTTTCAAAATTATATAATAAACACGATGCATAACATATAAATAAGATAAATACACCCCATAGTAGAATAAATAAACATAAATGTGAGATGTGAGCAGACGACTTCCACAAGTGACGCCATAATAACAATACTCACCGAGTCTCATTAAATGTCGTATATTACGGTAATATACACATTTTCATTAATCCATCCATGATATTTTTTTCAAAATTATATAATAAACACGATACATAACATAAAAAGATGATAAATACACCCCACAATAGAATAAATAAACATAAATATAAGATGTGGGAGCCACATAACTTGTACAAGTGACGCCAAGAATAACATTTTCTCTAATCTAACATAAGAGTAAATGTGTTACTGGGGGTAACTGTAGAAAATTATTCCTTTCGTATGTATGTAAGTAAGTTTATTCAGGTATACACAAATACAGTTACATAGATTATCATACATAACAACATACGTGTAGAGAACCTAGGATAACCCAAAAAAGTCAGTGTGACTTATTTCCATTGCCTTCACTCAGAGCTTCATTTCTTCTCAAAATGATGTTACATGAGAATGGGAGTGTTCTTCTTTATTAATTCTACTGTATCAATGTAGAGACAACCTGTACACAATGTAACTTGTACACAAACCAGACGTGTACACTTCGTTTGTTTACAAAACTTACCTTCGCCTGGTTTGTTTACATAACTGCGCCTGCCCCCTCTCATGTATTCATTCTTTCTCTCTCTCATTTATTCGTTTTATCTCATTTACTTACTCCTGACCCTACATTAAGACTACAAATATTTTAAGGTAAGTAATGAGTGAACTGTATATACATTTTATCGCTCTGGGATGCTTAAATATCATAGAATAGTATGTGTGGGTGGGGTGGCCTGGTGAGGCTATTACAATACATACCACACTTGATTTCTTACAATAAATACTACTTGTCTCACCCTAGATTAAGACTATAAATATTTTAAGGTAAGTAATGAGTGCACTATGTGTGTATTGTACTTTTTTATTGTTTTTTGATGCCTGGTTCTATTGCTAACTTAATATATGTTAGTGTAAACTTGTTATCTAGTGTTTGTATGCATTTTTAAGTGGAAAAAAAGGGTGTTCCACTTTACGGCGGTTTCCGCTTTACGGCGGTAGCCTGGAACCTAACCCGCCGTATAAGTGGGGCCTTCCTGTATATGCTTCTAAACTGTTGTGTTCTGTGCACCTCTGCAAAAACAGTGATTATGTGTGAGTGTAGTGAAAGTGTTGAATGATGATGAAAGTATTTTCTTTTTGGGGGATTTTCTTTCTTTTTGGGTCACCCTGCCTCGGTGGGAGACGGCCGACTTGTTAAAATATATATATACAGTGGACCCCCGGTTAACGATATTTTTTCACTCAAGAAGTATGTTCAGGTGCCAGTACTGACCGAATTTGTTCCCATAAGGAATATTGTGAAGTAGATTAGTCCATTTCAGACCCCCAAACATACACGTACAAACGCACTTACATAAATACACTTACATAATTGGTCGCATTCGGAGGTGATCGTTATGCGGGGGTCCACTGTATATACATATATATAGTATATATAAATTAATCACATATACAGTATATGAGGGAAGCAGCTTTGATTATGGATCAATATATGCTGGAAAACTGCATAAAACAGTTCAGTAGTTGTACAGAAAATATACAATTTTTATAATGCAGTATCTCCTGCTGAAAGTTATCATTAACTGAATTCATTCAAACAATCCACACTCACGTTTTTAAAACAATCTGATTCAACAATAAAAGTTATCTCCTTCAAAATGTAAATTGAACAGGTCTTTTCAAAGTGAGTCAGCTAAGTAGCCTAGTATCATTTCAGGTTAAATCAGGACTCTTTTATGTTAGGTAAAAGCACACAAGTGCAATTAACATGACATTTTATTGTGGCAACGTCTCACTCTCCTGGAGCTCTGTCAAACCATTACAAGCAATGCATGGATACACAGAGGTATATATAGGTACACAGTGAGGTGCAAAACATAACATAATCGCTGTAGGTAGTAGTAGTAGTACTTGTTTTGGCAGTGGTGCTGGTAGTAATAGTGGTGGTAGCAGCTATGTGATGGTGGGGTTTATTGCTTTGAAGAGAATTCTTGCCAATACTTTAGAGATGATGAAGCTGCCTTTAATCAGTTTGTGTTAGAAATAGCTATTAATGATGATTCAAGGCACTTACATCTACAGAAACTGGGTTTTTCAATCATGTCTCAGTGAACACAATAATGCATGTAGGAATGATAACCTGAACAATGCCTGCATACAACACCAGAATTCTGCCAACCACCTGATGAAATTCAATGACACCTGCCTAGTGATTAAAGAACCCAATTTCTGTAGATGTAAATGCCTTGAATCATTATTAATCGCTATTTCTAACACAATTAAACAAAATAAATGAAGCTTCGTTATCTCTGAAGTACTGGCAAGAATTCTCCTTAAAGCAATAAACCCCACCATCACACTGCTGCTACCACTACTACTACTACCACCTACAACGATTATTTTATGTTTCGTACCTCACTCTGTACCTATATATACTTCTCTGTGTCCCTGTATTGCTTGTAATGCCTTGACAAAGCTCCTGGAGAGCAAAACGTTGCAACAATAAAATGTCACATTAGTTGCACTTGTGACCTATTACCTAACATATTGTCGGTAATTCTACCAACATTTTAAGAGGATTATTTTAGTAGCTGTAGAAATTTATGACAGCAATGATACATCAAATGAGTTAAATATGCAATATTATATTTTAATTATGAAAATTAAACAAGGTAGATATAACTTATGTGCACCTTGTCTTCCAGCTCCTGGGAGATGGAGAGGTGACGCTCACAGCAACATATTGCTTCCTTGAACTTGCCCATCACTTTCAAGGTGTTGCCTAAGTTGCCAGATGCCTTGGCCACACCCAGCCGGTCTCCCATTGTCCTGCAACACCAAAGAAAATATCTAAATAAACCATGCTATGCTGTGGCTCAATACACCATGCTACCCTGTGGCCCAATACACCATGCTACCCTGTGGCTCAATACACCATGCTACCCTGTGGCTCAATACACCATGCTACCCTGTGGCTCAATACACCATGCTACCCTGTGGCTAAATACACCATACTACCCTGTGACTAAATACACCATGTTACCCTGTGGCTCAATATACCATGCTACCCTCTGATATACCTTTGATGAGTTTCGAGAGTCTCTACTACTGGAGCCCAGCCATGGGCCAGGCTCGTTTGGCCCATGGCTAAATACTACTGAGTGTTACCTGGCCATAGCTGATGAGTGTTGCCTAGCCCCAGCTACTGAGTGTTGCCTGGCCTCAGCTACTGAATGTTGCCTGGCCTCAGCTACAGAGGGTTGCCTGGCCTCAGCTATTGAGTGCTGTCTGGCCTCAGCTACTGAATGTTGCCTGGCCTCAGCTACTGAGTGTTGCCTGGCCTCAGCTACAGAGGGTTGTCTGGCCTCAGCTATTGAGTGCTGTCTGGCCTCAGCTACTGAGTGTTGCCTGGCCTCAGCTACTGAGTGTTGCCTGGCCTCAGCTACAGAGGGTTGCCTGGCCTCGGCTATTGAGTGCTGTCTGGCCTCAGCTACTGAATGTTGCCTGGCCTCAGCTACCGAGTGTTGCCTGGCCTCAGCTACCGAGTGCTGCCTGGCCTCAGCTACCGAGTGTTGCCTGGCCTCAGCTACTGAGTGTTGCCTGGCCTCAGCTACTGAGTGTTGCCTGGCCTCAGCTACTGAGTGTTGCCTGGCCTCAGCTACTGAGTGTTGCCTGGCCTCAGCTACTGAGTGCTGCCTGGCCTCAGCTACTGAGTGTTGCCTGGCCTCAGCTACTGAGTGCTGCCTGGCCTCAGCTACTGAGTGCTGCCTGGCCTCAGCTACTGAGTGCTGCCTGGCCTCAGCTACTGAGTGCTGCCTGGCCTCAGCTACTGAGTGCTGCCTGGCCTCAGCTACTGAGTGCTGCCTGGCCTCAGCTACTGAGTGTTGCATGGCCTCAGCTACTGAGTGTTGCCTGGCCTCAGCTACTGAGTGTTGCCTGGCCTCAGCTACTGAGTGTTGCCTGGCCTCAGCTACTGAGTGTTGCCTGGCCTCAGCTACTGAGTGTTGCCTGGCCTCAGCTACTGAGTGCTGCCTGGCCTCAGCTACTGAGTGTTGCCTGGCCTCAGCTACTGAGTGTTGCCTGGCCTCAGCTACTGAGTGTTGCCTGGCCTCAGCTACTGAGTGCTGCCTGGCCTCAGCTACTGAGTGTTGCCTGGCCTCAGCTACTGAGTGCTGCCTGGCCTCAGCTACTGAGTGTTGCCTGGCCTCAGCTACTGAGTGTTGCCTGGCCTCAGCTACTGAGTGTTGCCTGGCCTCAGCTACTGAGTGTTGCCTGGCCTCAGCTACTGAGTGTTGCCTGGCCTCAGCTACTGAGTGCTGCCTGGCCTCAGCTACTGAGTGTTGCCTGGCCTCAGCTACTGAGTGTTGCCTGGCCTCAGCTACTGAGTGTTGCCTGGCCTCAGCTACTGAGTGTTGCCTGGCCTCAGCTACTGAGTGTTGCCTGGCCTCAGCTACTGAGTGCTGCCTGGCCTCAGCTACTGAGTGCTGCCTGGCCTCAGCTACTGAGTGCTGCCTGGCCTCAGCTACTGAGTGTTGCCTGGCCTCAGCTACTGAGTGCTGCCTGGCCTCAGCTACTGAGTGTTGCCTGGCCTCAGCTACTGAGTGCTGCCTGGCCTCAGCTATTGAGTGCTGTCTGGCCTCAGCTACTGAGTGCTGCCTGGCATCAGCTACTGAGTGCTGCCTGGCCTCAGCTACTGAGTGCTGCCTGGCCTCAGCTACTGAGTGTTGCCTGGCCTCAGCTACTGAGTGTTGCCTGGCCTCAGCTACTGAGTGTTGCCTGGCCTCAGCTACTGAGTGTTGCCTGGCCTCAGCTACTGAGTGCTGCCTGGCCTCAGCTACTGAGTGTTGCCTGGCCTCAGCTACTGAGTGTTGCCTGGCCTCAGCTACTGAGTGTTGCCTGGCCTCAGCTACTGAGTGCTGCCTGGCCTCAGCTACTGAGTGTTGCCTGGCCTCAGCTACTGAGTGCTGCCTGGCCTCAGCTACTGAGTGTTGCCTGGCCTCAGCTACTGAGTGTTGCCTGGCCTCAGCTACTGAGTGTTGCCTGGCCTCAGCTACTGAGTGTTGCCTGGCCTCAGCTACTGAGTGTTGCCTGGCCTCAGCTACTGAGTGCTGCCTGGCCTCAGCTACTGAGTGTTGCCTGGCCTCAGCTACTGAGTGTTGCCTGGCCTCAGCTACTGAGTGCTGCCTGGCCTCAGCTACTGAGTGCTGCCTGGCCTCAGCTACTGAGTGTTGCCTGGCCTCAGCTACTGAGTTGCCTGGCCTCAGCTACTGAGTGTTGCCTGGCCTCAGCTACTGAGTGTTGCCTGGCCTCAGCTACTGAGTGTTGCCTGGCCTCAGCTACTGAGTGTTGCCTGGCCTGTTGCCTGGCCTCAGCTACTGAGTGTTGCCTGGCCTCAGCTACTGAGTGTTGCCTGGCCTCAGCTACTGAGTGTTGCCTGGCCTCAGCTACCTGGCCTCAGCTACTTAGTGTTGCCTGGCCTCAGCTACTGAGTGTTGCCTGGCCTCAGCTACTGAGTGTTGCCTGGCCTCAGCTACTGAGTGTTGCCTGGCCTCAGCTACTGAGTGTTGCCTGGCCTCAGCTACTGAGTGTTGCCTGAGTGTTGCCTGGCCTCAGCTACTGAGTGTTGCCTGGCCTCAGCTACTGAGTGTTGCCTGGCCTCAGCTACTGAGTGTGCCTGGCCTCAGCTACTGAGTGCTGCCTGGCCTCAGCTACTGAGTGCTGCCTGGCCTCAGCTACTGAGTGTTGCCTGGCCTCAGCTACTGAGTGTTGCCTGGCCTCAGCTACTGAGTGTTGCCTGGCCTCAGCTACTGAGTGTTGCCTGGCCTCAGCTACTGAGTGTTGCCTGGCCTCAGCTACTGAGTGTTGCCTGGCCTCAGCTACTGAGTGTTGCCTGGCCTCAGCTGAGTGTTGCCTGCCTCAGCTACTGAGTTGCCTGGCCTCAGCTACTGAGTGTTGCCTGGCCTCAGCTACTGAGTGTTGCCTGGCCTCAGCTACTGAGTGTTGCCTGGCCTCAGCTACTGAGTGTTGCCTGGCCTCAGCTACTGAGTGTTGCCTGGCCTCAGCTACTGTGTGTTGCCTGGCCTCAGCTACTGAGTGTTGCCTGGCCTCAGCTACTGACTGGCCTCAGCTACTGTTGCCTGGCCTCAGCGCCTGAGTGTTGCCTGGCCTCAGCTACTGAGTGTTGCCTGGCCTCAGCTACTGAGTGTTGCCTGGCCTCAGCTACTGAGTGTTGCCTGGCCTCAGCTACTGAGTGTTGCCTGGCCTCAGCTACTGAGTGTTGCCTGGCCTCAGCTACTGAGTGTTGCCTGGCCTCAGCTACTGAGTGTTGCCTGGCCTCAGCTACTGAGTGTTGCCTGGCCTCAGCTACTGAGTGTTGCCTGGCCTCAGCTACTGAGTGTTGCCTGGCCTCAGCTACTGAGTGTTGCCTGGCCTCAGCTACTGAGTGTTGCCTGGCCTCAGCTACTGAGTGTTGCCTGGCCTCAGCTACTGAGTGTTGCCTGGCCTCAGCTACTGCCTGGCCTCAGCTACTGAGTGTTGCCTGGCCTCAGCTACTGAGTGTTGCCTGGCCTCAGCTACTGAGTGTTGCCTGGCCTCAGCTACTGAGTGTTGCCTGGCCTCAGCTACTGAGTGTTGCCTGGCCTCAGCTACTGAGTGTTGCCTGGCCTCAGCTACTGAGTGTTGCCTGGCCTCAGCTACTGAGTGTTGCCTGGCCTCAGCTACTGAGTGTTGCCTGGCCTCAGCTACTGAGTGTTGCCTGGCCTCAGCTACTGAGTGTTGCCTGGCCTCAGCTACTGAGTGTTGCCTGGCCTCAGCTACTGAGTGTTGCCTGGCCTCAGCTACTGAGTGTTGCCTGGCCTCAGCTACTGAGTGTTGCCTGGCCTCAGCTACTGAGTGTTGCCTGGCCTCAGCTACTGAGTGTTGCCTGGCGTCAGCTGAGTGTTGCCTGGCCTCAGCTACTGAGTGTTGCCTGGCCACACCTACTGAGTGTTCCCTGGCCTCAGCTACTGAGTGTTGCCTGGCCTCAGCTACTGAGTGTTGCCTGGCCTCAGCTACTGAGTGTTGCCTGGCCTCAGCTACTGAGTGTTGCCTGGCCTCAGCTACTGAGTGTTGCCTGGCCTCAGCTACTGAGTGTTGCCTGGCCTCAGCTACTGAGTGTTGCCTGGCCTCAGCTACTGAGTGTTGCCTGGCCTCAGCTACTGAGCCTCAGCTACTGAGTGTTGCCTGGCCTCAGCTACTGAGTGTTGCCTGGCCTCAGCTACTGAGTGTTGCCTGGCCTCAGCTACTGAGTGTTGCCTGGCCTCAGCTACTGAGTGCCTTGCCTGGCCTCAGCTACTGAGTGTTGCCTGGCCTCAGCTACTGAGTGTTGCCTGGCCTCAGCTACTGAGTGTTGCCTGGCCTCAGCTACTGAGTGTTGCCTGGCCTCAGCTACTGAGTGTTGCCTGGCCTCAGCTACTGAGTGTTGCCTGGCCTCAGCTACTGAGTGTTGCCTGGCCTCAGCTACTGAGTGTTGCCTGGCCTCAGCTACTGAGTGTTGCCTGGCCTCAGCTACTGAGTGTTGCCTGGCCTCAGCTACTGAGTGTTGCCTGGCCTCAGCTACTGAGTGTTGCCTGGCCTCAGCTACTGAGTGTTGCCTGGCCTCAGCTACTGAGTGTTGCCTGGCCTCAGCTACTGAGTGTTGCCTGGCCTCAGCTACTGAGTGTTGCCTGGCCTCAGCTACTGAGTGTTGCCTGGCCTCAGCTACTGAGTGTTGCCTGGCCTCAGCTACTGAGTGTTGCCTGGCCTCAGCTACTGAGTGTTGCCTGGCCTCAGCTACTGAGTGTTGCCTGGCCTCAGCTACTGAGTGTTGCCTGGCCTCAGCTACTGAGTGTTGCCTGGCCTCAGCTACTGAGTGTTGCCTGGCCTCAGCTACTGAGTGTTGCCTGGCCTCAGCTACTGAGTGTTGCCTGGCCTCAGCTGACTGAGCTACTGAGTTGCCTGGCCTCAGCTACTGAGTGTTGCCTGGCCTCAGCTACTGAGTGTTGCCTGGCCTCAGCTACTGAGTGTTGCCTGGCCTCAGCTACTGAGTGTTGCCTGGCCTCAGCTACTGAGTGTTGCCTGGCCTCAGCTACTGAGTGTTGCCTGGCCTCAGCTACTGAGTGTTGCCTGGCCTCAGCTACTGAGTGTTGCCTGGCCTCAGCTACTGAGTGTTGCCTGGCCTCAGCTACTGAGTGTTGCCTGGCCTCAGCTACTGAGTGTTGCCTGGCCTCAGCTACTGAGTGTTGCCTGGCCTCAGCTACTGAGTGTTGCCTGGCCTCAGCTACTGAGTGTTGCCTGGCCTCAGCTACTGAGTGTTGCCTGGCCTCAGCTACTGAGTGTTGCCTGGCCTCAGCTACTGAGTGTTGCCTGGCCTCAGCTACTGAGTGTTGCCTGGCCTCAGCTACTGAGTGTTGCCTGGCCTCAGCTACTGAGTGTTGCCTGGCCTCAGCTACTGAGTGCCTGGCCTGCCTGGCCTCAGCTACTGAGTGTTGCCTGGCCTCAGCTACTGAGTGTTGCCTGGCCTCAGCTACTGAGTGTTGCCTGGCCTCAGCTACTGAGTGTTGCCTGGCCTCAGCTACTGAGTGTTGCCTGGCCTCAGCTACTGAGTGTTGCCTGGCCTCAGCTACTGAGTGTTGCCTGGCCTCAGCTACTGAGTGTTGCCTGGCCTCAGCTACTGAGTGTTGCCTGGCCTCAGCTACTGAGTGTTGCCTGGCCTCAGCTACTGAGTGTTGCCTGGCCTCAGCTACTGAGTGTTGCCTGGCCTCAGCTACTGAGTGTTGCCTGGCCTCAGCTACTGAGTGTTGCCTGGCCTCAGCTACTGAGTGTTGCCTGGCCTCAGCTACTGAGTGTTGCCTGGCCTCAGCTACTGAGTGTTGCCTGGCCTCAGCTACTGAGTGTTGCCTGGCCTCAGCTACTGAGTGTTGCCTGGCCTCAGCTACTGAGTGTTGCCTGGCCTCAGCTACTGAGTGTTGCCTGGCCTCAGCTACTGAGTGCCTGGCCTGCCAGGCCTCAGCTACTGAGTGTTGCCTGGCCTCAGCTACTGAGTGTTGCCTGGCCTCAGCTACTGAGTTGCCTGGCCTCAGCTACTGAGTGTTGCCTGGCCTCAGCTACTGAGTGTTGCCTGGCCTCAGCTACTGAGTGTTGCCTGGCCTCAGCTACTGAGTGTTGCCTGGCCTCAGCTACTGAGTGTTGCCTGGCCTCAGCTACTGAGTGCTGCCTGGCCTCAGCTACTGAGTGTTGCCTGGCCTCAGCTACTGAGTGCTGCCTGGCCTCAGCTACTGAGTGCTGCCTGGCCTCAGCTACTGAGTGCTGCCTGGCCTCAGCTACTGAGTGTTGCCTGGCCTCAGCTACTGAGTGTTGCCTGGCCTCAGCTACTGAGTGTTGCCTGGCCTCAGCTACTGAGTGCTGCCTGGCCTCAGCTACTGAGTGTTGCCTGGCCTCAGCTACTGAGTGCTGCCTGGCCTCAGCTACTGAGTGTTGCCTGGCCTCAGCTACTGAGTGCTGCCTGGCCTCAGCCTGGCCTCAGCTACTGAGTGTTGCCTGGCCTCAGCTACTGAGTGTTGCCTGGCCTCAGCTACTGAGTGTTGCCTGGCCTCAGCTACTGAGTGTTGCCTGGCCTCAGCTACTGAGTGTTGCCTGGCCTCAGCTACTGAGTGTTGCCTGGCCTCAGCTACTGAGTGTTGCCTGGCCTCAGCTACTGAGTGTTGCCTGGCCTCAGCTACTGAGTGTTGCCTGGCCTCAGCTACTGAGTGTTGCCTGGCCTCAGCTACTGAGTGCTGCCTGGCCTCAGCTACTGAGTGTTGCCTGGCCTCAGCTACTGAGTGCTGCCTGGCCTCAGCTACTGAGTGTTGCCTGGCCTCAGCTACTGAGTGCTGCCTGGCCTCAGCTACTGAGTGTTGCCTGGCCTCAGCTACTGAGTGCTGCCTGGCCTCAGCCTGGCCTACTACTGAGTGCTGCCTGGCCTCAGCTACTGAGTGGTGCCTGGCCTCAGCTACTGAGTGTTGCCTGGCCTCAGCTACTGAGTGTTGCCTGGCCTCAGCTACTGAGTGCTGCCTGGCCTCAGCTACTGAGTGCTGCCTGGCCTCAGCTACTGAGTGCTGCCTGGCCTCAGCTGCCTGCCTCAGCTACTGAGTGCTGCCTGGCCTCAGCTACTGAGTGTTGCCTGGCCTCAGCTACTGAGTGTTGCCTGGCCTCAGCTACTGAGTGTTGCCTGGCCTCAGCTACTGAGTGTTGCCTGGCCTCAGCTACTGAGTGCTGAGTGTTGCCTGGCCTCAGCTACTGAGTGCTGCCTGGCCTCAGCTACTGAGTGTTGCCTGGCCTCAGCTACTGAGTGCTGCCTGGCCTCAGCTACTGAGTGTTGCCTGGCCTCAGCTACTGAGTGCTGCCTGGCCTCAGCTACTGAGTGCTGCCTGGCCTCAGCTACTGAGTGCTGCCTGGCCTCAGCTACTGAGTGTTGCCTGGCCTCAGCTACTGAGTGTTGCCTGGCCTCAGCTACTGAGTGTTGCCTGGCCTCAGCTACTGAGTGCTGCCTGGCCTCAGCTACTGAGTGCTGCCTGGCCTCAGCTACTGAGTGTTGCCTGGCCTCAGCTACTGAGTGTTGCCTGGCCTCAGCTACTGAGTGCTGCCTGGCCTCAGCTACTGAGTGCTGCCTGGCCTCAGCTACTGAGTGCTGCCTGGCCTCAGCTACTGAGTGCTGCCTGGCCTCAGCTACTGAGTGTTGCCTGGCCTCAGCTACTGAGTGCTGCCTGGCCTCAGCTACTGAGTGCTGCCTGGCCTCAGCTACTGAGTGTGTTGCCTGGCCTCAGCTACTGAGTGCTGCCTGGCCTCAGCTACTGAGTGTTGCCTGGCCTCAGCTACTGAGTGTTGCCTGGCCTCAGCTACTGAGTGCTGCCTGGCCTCAGCTACTGAGTGCTGCCTGGCCTCAGCTACTGAGTGCTGCCTGGCCTCAGCTACTGAGTGTTGCCTGGCCTCAGCTACTGAGTGTTGCCTGGCCTCAGCTACTGAGTGCTGCCTGGCCTCAGCTACTGAGTGCTGCCTGGCCTCAGCTACTGAGTGTTGCCTGGCCTCAGCTACTGAGTGTTGCCTGGCCTCAGCTACTGAGTGTTGCCTGGCCTCAGCTACTGAGTGTGCTGCCTGGCCTCAGCTACTGAGTGAGCTGCCTGGCCTCAGCTACTGAGTGCTACTGAGTGCTGCCTGGCCTCAGCTACTGAGTGCTGCCTGGCCTCAGCTACTGAGTGCTGCCTGGCCTCAGCTACTGAGTGTTGCCTGGCCTCAGCTACTGAGTGTTGCCTGGCCTCAGCTACTGAGTGTTGCCTGGCCTCAGCTACTGAGTGCTGCCTGGCCTCAGCTACTGAGTGCTACTGCCTGGCCTCAGCTACTGAGTGTTGCCTGGCCTCAGCTACTGAGTGTTGCCTGGCCTCAGCTACTGAGTGCTGCCTGGCCTCAGCTACTGAGTGCTGCCTGGCCTCAGCTACTGAGTGCTGCCTGGCCTCAGCTACTGAGTGCTACTGAGTGCCTGGCCTCAGCTACTGAGTGTTGCCTGGCCTCAGCTACTGAGTGTTGCCTGGCCTCAGCTACTGAGTGCTGCCTGGCCTCAGCTACTGAGTGTTGCCTGGCCTCAGCTACTGAGTGCTGCCTGGCCTCAGCTACTGAGTGCTGCCTGGCCTCAGCTACTGAGTGTTGCCTGGCCTCAGCTACTGAGTGTTGCCTGGCCTCAGCTACTGAGTGCTGCCTGGCCTCAGCTACTGAGTGTTGCCTGGCCTCAGCTACTGAGTGCTGCCTGGCCTCAGCTACTGAGTGTTGCCTGGCCTCAGCTACTGAGTGTTGCCTGGCCTCAGCTACTGAGTGCTGCCTGGCCTCAGCTACTGAGTGTTGCCTGGCCTCAGCTACTGAGTGTTGCCTGGCCTCAGCTACTGAGTGTTGCCTGGCCTCAGCTACTGAGTGCTGCCTGGCCTCAGCTACTGAGTGTTGCCTGGCCTCAGCTACTGAGTGCTGCCTGGCCTCAGCTACTGAGTGTTGCCTGGCCTCAGCTACTGAGTGCTGCCTGGCCTCAGCTACTGAGTGTTGCCTGGCCTCAGCTACTGAGTGTTGCCTGGCCTCAGCTACTGAGTGTTGCCTGGCCTCAGCTACTGAGTGTTGCCTGGCCTCAGCTACTGAGTGCTGCCTGGCCTCAGCTACTGAGTGTTGCCTGGCCTCAGCTACTGAGTGTTGCCTGGCCTCAGCTACTGAGTGTTGCCTGGCCTCAGCTACTGAGTGCTGCCTGGCCTCAGCTACTGAGTGTTGCCTGGCCTCAGCTACTGAGTGTTGCCTGGCCTCAGCTACTGAGTGCTGCCTGGCCTCAGCTACTGAGTGTTGCCTGGCCTCAGCTACTGAGTGTTGCCTGGCCTCAGCTACTGAGTGCTGCCTGGCCTCAGCTACTGAGTGTTGCCTGGCCTCAGCTACTGAGTGTTGCCTGGCCTCAGCTACTGAGTGTTGCCTGGCCTCAGCTACTGAGTGCTGCCTGGCCTCAGCTACTGAGTGTTGCCTGGCCTCAGCTACTGAGTGTTGCCTGGCCTCAGCTACTGAGTGTTGCCTGGCCTCAGCTACTGAGTGTTGCCTGGCCTCAGCTACTGAGTGCTGCCTGGCCTCAGCTACTGAGTGTTGCCTGGCCTCAGCTACTGAGTGCTGCCTGGCCTCAGCTACTGAGTGCTGCCTGGCCTCAGCTACTGAGTGCTGCCTGGCCTCAGCTACTGAGTGCTGCCTGGCCTCAGCTACTGAGTGCTGCCTGGCCTCAGCTACTGAGTGTTGCCTGGCCTCAGCTACTGAGTGTTGCCTGGCCTCAGCTACTGAGTGTTGCCTGGCCTCAGCTACTGAGTGCTGCCTGGCCTCAGCTACTGAGTGTTGCCTGGCCTCAGCTACTGAGTGCTGCCTGGCCTCAGCTACTGAGTGCTGCCTGGCCTCAGCTACTGAGTGCTGCCTGGCCTCAGCTACTGAGTGCTGCCTGGCCTCAGCTACTGAGTGTTGCCTGGCCTCAGCTACTGAGTGCTGAGTGTTGCCTGGCCTCAGCTACTGAGTGTTGCCTGGCCTCAGCTACTGAGTGTTGCCTGGCCTCAGCTACTGAGTGTTGCCTGGCCTCAGCTACTGAGTGTTGCCTGGCCTCAGCTACTGAGTGTTGCCTGGCCTCAGCTACTGAGTGCTGCCTGGCCTCAGCTACTGAGTGTTGCTGGCCTCAGCTACTGAGTGCTGCCTGGCCTCAGCTACTGAGTGCTGCCTGGCCTCAGCTACTGAGTGTTGCCTGGCCTCAGCTACTGAGTGCTGCCTGGCCTCAGCTACTGAGTGTTGCCTGGCCTCAGCTACTGAGTGTGCTGCCTGGCCTCAGCTACTGAGTGTTGCCTGGCCTCAGCTACTGAGTGAGTGCTGCCTGGCCTCAGCTACTGAGTGTTGCCTGGCCTCAGCTACTGAGTGTTGCCTGGCCTCAGCTACTGAGTGCTGCCTGGCCTCAGCTACTGAGTGCTGCCTGGCCTCAGCTACTGAGTGTTGTGGCCTCAGCTACTGAGTGTTGCCTGGCCTCAGCTACTGAGTGCTGCCTGGCCTCAGCTACTGAGTGTTGCATGGCCTCAGCTACTGAGTGTTGCCTGGCCTTGCCTGGCCTCAGCTACTGAGTGCCTGGCCTGCCTGGCCTCAGCTACTGAGTGTTGCCTGGCCTCAGCTACTGAGTGTTGCCTGGCCTCAGCTACTGAGTGTTGCTGGCCTCAGCTACTGAGTGCTGCCTGGCCTCAGCTACTGAGTGTTGCCTGGCCTCAGCTACTGAGTGTTGCCTGGCCTCAGCTACTGAGTGCTGCCTGGCCTCAGCTACTGAGTGTTGCCTGGCCTCAGCTACTGAGTGTTGCCTGGCCTCAGCTACTGAGTGCTGCCTGGCCTCAGCTACTGAGTGTTGCCTGGCCTCAGCTACTGAGTGTTGCCTGGCCTCAGCTACTGAGTGTTGCCTGGCCTCAGCTACTGAGTGCTGCCTGGCCTCAGCTACTGAGTGTTGCCTGGCCTCAGCTACTGAGTGTTGCCTGGCCTCAGCTACTGAGTGCTGCCTGGCCTCAGCTACTGAGTGCTGCCTGGCCTCAGCTACTGAGTGTTGCCTGGCCTCAGCTACTGAGTGTTGCCTGGCCTCAGCTACTGAGTGCTGCCTGGCCTCAGCTACTGAGTGTTGCCTGGCCTCAGCTACTGAGTGTTGCCTGGCCTCAGCTACTGAGTGTTGCCTGGCCTCAGCTACTGAGTGCTGCCTGGCCTCAGCTACTGAGTGTTGCCTGGCCTCAGCTACTGAGTGTTGCCTGGCCTCAGCTACTGAGTGTTGCCTGGCCTCAGCTACTGAGTGTTGCCTGGCCTCAGCTACTGAGTGTTGCCTGGCCTCAGCTACTGAGTGTTGCCTGGCCTCAGCTACTGAGTGTTGCCTGGCCTCAGCTACTGAGTGTTGCCTGGCCTCAGCTACTGAGTGTTGCCTGGCCTCAGCTACTGAGTGCTGCCTGGCCTCAGCTACTGAGTGTTGCCTGGCCTCAGCTACTGAGTGCTGCCTGGCCTCTGCTACTGAGTGTTGCCTGGCCTCAGCTACTGAGTGCTACTGAGTGTTGCCTGGCCTCAGCTACTGAGTGCTGCCTGGCCTCAGCTACTGAGTGCTGCCTGGCCTCAGCTACTGAGTGTTGCCTGGCCTCAGCTACTGAGTGTTGCCTGGCCTCAGCTACTGAGTGTTGCCTGGCCTCAGCTACTGAGTGTTGCATGGCCTCAGCTACTGAGTGTTGCCTGGCCTCAGCTACTGAGTGCTGCCTGGCCTCAGCTACGTAATAATCAAGAACATGTCTCTGTCATTACTCATAACTTATGAAGTTCATAATAAAATAAACAACTAAGTTTAACATCTCTCTAAAGTGTCATTATTAGTACCTCTTCTATGTGTTATTATTAGTACGTCTTCTATGTGTTATTATTAGTACGTCTTCTATGTGTTATTATTAGTACGTCTTCTATGTGTTATTATTAGTACGTCTTCTATGTGTTATTATTAGTACCTCTTCTATGTGTTATTATTAGTACCTCTTCTATGTGTTATTATTAGTACGTCTTCTATGTGTTATTATTAGTACCTCTTCTATGTGTTATTATTAGTACCTCTTCTATGTGTTATTATTAGTACGTCTTCTATGTGTTATTATTAGTACGTCTTCTATGTGTTATTATTAGTACGTCTTCTATGTGTTATTATTAGTACGTCTTCTATGTGTTATTATTAGTACCTCTTCTATGTGTTATTATTAGTACGTCTTCTATGTGTTATTATTAGTACCTCTTCTATGTGTTATTATTAGTACCTCTTCTATGTGTTATTATTAGTACGTCTTCTATGTGTTATTATTAGCTTCTTTCCTACGTATTGTTATCAGCACCTCTCCTACATGCTATTACAATGTCTCCTAGGTGTTATCAGAATGTCTCCTAGGTGTTACCAGAATGTCTCCTAGGTGTTATCAGAATGTCTCCTAGGTGTTACCAGAATGTCTCCTAGGTGTTATCAGAATGTCTCCTAGGTGTTACCAGAATGTCTCCTAGGTGTTATCAGAATGTCTCCTAGGTGTTATCAGAATGTCTCCTAGGTGTTACCAGAATGTCTCCTAGGTGTTATCAGAATGTCTCCTAGGTGTTATCAGAATGTCTCCTAGGTGTTATCAGAATGTCTCCTAGGTGTTATCAGAATGTCTTCTAGGTGTTACCAGAATGTCTTCTATGTGTTATTATTAGCTTCTTTCCTAGGTATTGTTATCAGCACCTCTCCTAGGTGTTATCAGAATGTCTCCTAGGTGTTATCAGAATGTCTTCTAGGTGTTACCAGAATGTCTCCTATGTATTATTACCGTGAACTAAGACAAACTCTACTATGCAGGTGCTCTCTCTAAAGTGGAATACTGCTGTACACAATCCTAACACAATCAAATTTAACGATCTGGAGAATATACACCCCTCAAAGAGGTTCCTTGAAGCTGGTGAGAGGCTCTTGATCCAAGGAATTTTATCTATGCCCCAGTTACCTGAGTTGAGCCTGAATACCTTCCATTCTCTCCAAGGCGCTGTATAATCCCTACGGGTTTAGCCCTCCCCGTGATTATAATAATAATAATAATAATTAATAATAATAATAATGGAGAATGTACACAGATTTTCTCAATGTAAAAAATAATTCAAACATCCAAATTACTGGCAATACTAAATCCCTTGAACTGTACCTACTGTAATTTTGGCGAGGACAAAACATAACTGATATCTGGGGAGTTACTGAGGGACTGGTATGAGATGAGACAATAAGTGCCAGACACTTCAACACCCACCTGTCATGTAGGCCAATTATCTATCTCAAGGTGGTTCCTGATCATCTAGCCTGCGATACCTGCTCTGGACTCCGTGCCTGCTAGCACCGACAGCCTGATTAATCAGGTTATATTCAAAGATGCCTAGTTTGGGAACGGGTCGCAGGGGTGATGAGCCCAGGTAAACAGGTGGTGCTGAAGTCTAGCCGGCACTGCTAGTGAAACATGGCAGAAGAGCACCACAGAGTTTACACCATAACGTTGTAAAGAAAACGTTGTACAATACCCTTGTACACGTCCATCTGTGACCCACCAGTAGTACTGTACAACCTGTACTATCTTATAATGTGACTCACCAGTAGTACTGTACAACCTGTACTATCTTATAATGTGACTCACCAGTAGTACTGTACAACCTGTACTATCTTATAATGTGACTCACCAGTAGTACTGTACAACCTGTACTATCTTATAATGTGACTCACCAGTAGTACTGTACAACTTGTACAATCAAATACTCATGCTTGCTAAGCACATAACACTGTTGGCGAGCCAGGCTCGCGTCACCAGTTGCACTACACAGTTCTTTTCTGCTTCCCATGTTAATACAGTGCAAGGAGCTGAGACCTTTGGAAAGATCACACCACTGAACATAAACCAAAGTTAGCGGCTATTATCAGTTTAGATAGTAAGGACGGTGTTAGTGTGGCAGTCACTTTGTGTGTGTGTGTGTGTGTGTGTGTGTGTGTGTGTGTGTGTGTGTGTGTGTGTGTGTGTGTGTGTGTGTGTGTGTGTGTGTGTGTGTGTGTGTGTGTGTACGTACGTATGTACTCACCTATTTATAGTTGCAGAGGGTGTGAAACATCCGCAAATGTAATGTTCACCAGTAGAGTGTTAACTAAAACTTAATGCAATATGCAGCACCAACCACTACACTGATACTGACGGAACATGTACATACTAACCACTACACTAACACTGACGGGACCCACACACTGCACTAACACTGACGGGACCCACACACTACGCTAACACTGACGGGACCCACACACTACACTAACACTGACGGGACCCACACACTGCACTAACACTGACGGGACCCACACACTACGCTAACACTGACGGGACCCACACACTACACTAACACTGACGGGACCCACACACTGCACTAACACTGACGGGACCCACACACTACGCTAACACTGACGGGACCCACACACTACACTAACACTGACGGAACATGTACATACCAACCACTACACTAACACTGACGGAACATGTACATACCAACCACTACACTAACACTGACGGGACCCACACACTACACTAACACTGACGGGACCCACACACTAAACTAACACTGACGGGACCCACACACTACACTAACACTGACGGAACATGTACATACCAACCACTACACTAACACTGACGGGACCCACACACTACACTAACACTGACGGGACCCACACACTACACTAACACTGACGGGACCCACACACTACACTAACAATGACGGGACCCACACACTACGCTAACACTGACGGGACCCACACACTACACTAACACTGACGGGACCCACACACTACACTAACACTGACGGGACCCACACACTACACTAACACTGACGGGACCCACACACTACACTAACACTGACGGGACTCACACACTACACTAACACTGACGGGACCCACACACTACACTAACACTGACGGGACCCACACACTACACTAACAATGACGGGACCCACACACTACACTAACACTGACGGGACCCACACACTACACTAACACTGACGGGACCCACACACTACACTAACACTGACGGGACCCACACACTACACTAACACTGACGGGACCCACACACTACACTAACACTGACGGGACCCACACACTACACTAACACTGACGGAACCACACCAACCACTACACTAACACTGACGGAACACGTACATACTAATCACTAAACTAACACTGACGGAACACGTACATACTAACCACTACACTAACACTGACGGGACCCACACACTACACTAACACTGACGGAACACGTACATACTAACCACTACACTAACAATGACGGGACCCACACACTACACTAACACTGACGGGACCCACACACTACACTAACACTGACGGGACCCACACACTACACTAACACTGACGGGACACACACACTACACTAACACTGACGGGACACACACACTACACTAACACTGACGGGACCCACACACTACACTAACACTGACGGAACACGTACATACTAACCACTACACTAACACTGATGGAACACGTACATACTAACCACTACACTAACACTGACGGGACCCACACACTACACTAACACTGACGGAACACGTACATACTAACCACTACACTAACACTGATGGAACACGTACATACTAACTACTACACTAACACTGACGGGACCCACACACTACACTAACACTGACGGGACCCACACACTACACTAACACTGACGGAACATGTACATACCAACCACTACACTAACACTGACGGGACCCACACACTACACTAACACTGACGGGACCCACACACTGCACTAACACTGACGGGACCCACACACTGCACTAACACTGACGGGACCCACACACTACACTAACACTGACGGGACCCACACACTACACTAACACTGACGGAACATGTACATACCAACCACTACACTAACACTGACGGGACCCACACACTACACTAACACTGACGGGACCCACACACTACACTAACACTGACGGGACCCACACACTACACTAACAATGACGGGACCCACACACTACGCTAACACTGACGGGACCCACACACTACACTAACACTGACGGGACCCACACACTACACTAACACTGACGGGACCCACACACTACACTAACACTGACGGGACCCACACACTACACTAACACTGACGGGACTCACACACTACACTAACACTGACGGGACCCACACACTACACTAACACTGACGGGACCCACACACTACACTAACAATGACGGGACCCACACACTACACTAACACTGACGGGACCCACACACTACACTAACACTGACGCGACCCACACACTACACTAACACTGACGGGACCCACACACTACACTAACACTGACGGGACCCACACACTACACTAACACTGACGGGACCCACACACTACACTAACACTGACGGAACCACACCAACCACTACACTAACACTGACGGAACACGTACATACTAATCACTAAACTAACACTGACGGAACACGTACATACTAACCACTACACTAACACTGACGGGACCCACACACTACACTAACACTGACGGGACCCACACACTACACTAACACTGACGGAACACGTACATACTAACCACTACACTAACAATGACGGGACCCACACACTACACTAACACTGACGGGACCCACACACTACACTAACACTGACGGGACCCACACACTACACTAACACTGACGGGACACACACACTACACTAACACTGACGGGACCCACACACTACACTAACACTGACGGGACCCACACACTACACTAACACTGACGGAACACGTACATACTAACCACTACACTAACACTGATGGAACACGTACATACTAACCACTACACTAACACTGACGGGACCCACACACTACACTAACACTGACGGAACACGTACATACTAACCACTACACTAACACTGATGGAACACGTACATACTAACTACTACACTAACACTGACGGGACCCACACACTACACTAACACTGACGGGACCCACACACTACACTAACACTGACGGGACCCACACACTACACTAACACTGACGGGACCCACACATTACACTAACACTGACGGAACACGTACATACTAACTACTACACTAACACTGACGGGACCCACACACTACACTAACACTGATGGAACACGTACATACTAACTACTACACTAACACTGACGGGACCCACACACTACACTAACACTGACGGGACCCACACACTACACTAACAATGACGGGACCCACACACTACACTAACAATGACGGGACCCACACACTACACTAACACTGACGGGACCCACACACTACACTAACACTGACGGGACCCACACACTACACTAACACTGACGGGACCCACACACTGCACTAACACTGACGGGACCCACACACTACACTAACACACTGACGGGACCCACACACTACACTAACACTGACGGGACCCACACACTACACTAACACTGACGGGACTCACACACTACACTAACACTGACGGGACCCACACACTACACTAACACTGACGGGACCCACACACTACACTAACACTGACGGGACCCACACACTACACTAACACTGACGGGACCCACACACTACACTAACACTGACGGGACCCACACACTACACTAACACTGACGGGACCCACACACTACACTAACACTGACGGGACCCACACACTACACTAACACTGACGGGACCCACACACTACACTAACACTGACGGGACCCACACACTACACTAACACTGACGGGACCCACACACTACACTAACACTGACGGGACCCACACACTACACTAACACTGACGGGACACACACACACACTAACCTAACACATTAACCACTACACTACAGTGATGCTGGTGGTGCTAGTCTTTATAATCTGAAGTACTGACAAGAGTGGTGGTGGTGTTAGTATTTATAAGACTGATGTTAGTTTTTTGAGTCATAATAAAAGCAGGAACTGACAATAATGGCAGCCATCTTGGTAGTTACATTCTCTCATAAAAATTAAATTACCGAGATGTTTGTTGCAAATATATTATTATTATTATTATTATTATAATCAAGGGGGAAGCGCTAAACCCAGAGGATTATACAGCGCCTGGGGGGGGATGTGGAAGGTATTCAGGCTTCGGGGAACTGGAGCACAGATCCAATTCCCTAAATCAAGAGCCCCTCACCAACATCAAGAAGCCTTCCTTGAGGGGTTTGCAAATATAACACTGACTGCTATAATGTGTCTGTGGTGTTTATATTTGTTAATGGTTCAGGGATCTTCGCCCCCGCGACCCGTCTCAGACTAGGCCTCAACTGAAAAGGAAATAATCCAGGAAAATATACTGCCAAGGAATGTAGAGAACACTACAGATAAGTGTACAATGTAAGACGTTTGGCTGACTTATGTCATCTTAAACGTTCATGATTTATAAAAGACCCTCACGCCTGCCAGAGTACCAAACATTTAACAGGTTACTGTTTCACACTTATATAACAAGAGGGTTGCACATCCCTGGATGAGTGCTTTTATCAACCTTTGGTGTGAGTGGTGGATGGAGGTGTTGTACTGACCTGGCAACGGTAAGGTCTAGTTTGTGGTACTCCATAGCCTTGTCGTACTCTCCCAGGTAGAAGTAAGCGTTGCCCAGCTGCGAGTAGATGGCAGAGAGGGTGCGCAGGTCGTCTGTGCCTGTCTGTATGGCAGCCTCGAAGAAGGCGACGCCAGCACGACAGTCGCCAGCCTTGCAGAGACGCTCACCCTCCAGGGCCAGCTCCAGGCATGTGCTCGAGTCCATCTGTACAACACAAACTCTGATTATCACATACAACACACTTCATGTTACTATAACAAATAAACTAACATTTGAAAATATAAATCTACAGATTATATATATAATGATCATAAGGTAGCCAGGATTATCCAAGTGTATCGTTGCAGAAGACGTTAGTGTACAACAGATACAGGAAGAAGTGAATGAACGAAGCGACACACGTGACATTATACTGGTATATACCACTGCTAGAGCCTCTTACCCACCACAGGTTGAATTGAAACCCCACACGTAGCTCTGGGCATCGGCTGCCCCCACTAACCTTACACACCTCCCTGTCCCCATCCACCACCCGTCTATGTTACATTATATATTATATAACTTCCAAGCATTTACGTGAGAAAGCGATTGGAAATTCATTATTATTTTCAGTGGTTATTTTGCATAATGTGATATCACCTTTTTACTGTGATCTTATTGCATATATATATATATATATATATATATATATATATATATATATATATATATATATATATATATATATATATATGATTCGAATGACCCAGAATAAAAAAAAATAAGAAGTAGTACAAATCCTTTCGGTGTAACTGGAGATCCCTCATCTGACGAGTTGAACAAAAAGTGAAGGACAGAGAAAGCTCTTCCTTATTGAAAACTGGGTATACCAGCAGTGTGCTGCTGTCGTATTCTATATAACAGTGACCTCGTCGAAAGAAAAGTTAGCTATATTCCTTCGTTATGCTCCATCACAAAGGGTGGAGTTCTTACATCAAGTGAAGAAATAACTTGAGCTGGGAGACTTCAGTAAGATCATAATATTGTCAAGCATTCCACAAAGGGGTTCAGCAGCTGCGGGAGTTTCAAAAGTTTCGTTCCAGCAGAGCAGTAATTAGTTATATTTGGGAATTACCATCTCTGAGGATAGCCTATCCCAGAGCGCGTGTGGAAGACAAGGGAAAGTTTCTCTAGGGAAGAGTCAATCAGTTGACAGTACCACATAGGCAGACTGAGAGAGCAAATGTTACGGAAAGATAGTAACCTAGGATTTGAGAAACCCAAGAACTACGATACGACAACAGAAGAGAAAGAAGACAAAGATACCAGGAAGACAATGTAGAAACTATACTGGTAACATCAAACCACAACATACTAGTCACAGCAGTGTCATGGTGAATGAAGCACTAAATACTATGATACCAGAAGAGGAAGATGGCAGCATCCTGAGACAGAAAGGCAAAAAGAAGAGAAACCATGATAACATACTGGGAGAGGAAAATGAAGTGATGTATAGAGCCGAGACAATGATGACGAGAGGATAACAGTATTGTTGGTACTAGACAACAGCATCAGGAGCAGTAGACAGCAGCACCAGAAGCACTAGACTGTACTACTGTGCAATCGTGACAACACAGGTGAAGAGGTGCACCCAACACGTGCAATACCGTGCCTGTAACCATGCATGCTTATTGCAACCCTCCCTCCCTGCAGCCCCTGCATCACAAGATCTACAGCGACGTACAACACGAACTACGCACAATAAAGTATATACAAGGAGACAACAGGTACACTATTTTGTTAGAGACGGAATATAGATTACAACAGATGCACAATAACCACTAAACAAAATAGTAGGTGTGAACAATGTTGGCACAAACAATAACAAGTGTTAGAACAAAAGAGTAACAAAAGTGTTGTAAGAGTAACAAGTGTTGGAACACTCAGCAACAAGTGTTAGAATACAAAGTAACACAAGTGTAACACAGTGTTGGTATTCTCACTAACATATGTTGGAACACAGGGTAACATATCAGCTATAGATGGAGCACAGAATCATATCAAGTTGATTCCAAATGTTATACTGCTGACTATAGTGAAGAAAAGACAAACGTTGCCCAACAAGCTTTTACCGGGACAACGTAATGCTGTGTAGAGCTTCATAAAGTCATATATAAGATTCATAATACAAGTGCATACGGTATATTCCTGGGAGGAGAGGTAGAAGCAGGTGAGATCCACACACAGGTAAGGTGAATGAAATCACTGGAGTATGACAAATCGTGTGTCAGTGGTGCAGGTGGTGGAGCTATGCAACTGGTACATCGGTGTCAATTATACTGAAATGTCGCCTGGTTTCAGGCTGGCAACTGTCCCTGCAATAACACGTGTGCACTTTGGTTCTGTTCACTGGTGTTCTTTGTATTAGTTACGGATATTTCTAGATTTCTTCTGGTCCAGCTCCTTTCTATCACATGTATGTCGTCTTGCCATGAAATAATGTATGAGTGTTTATCCCATTGAATTGCGCATGCAGTGTTAATGTTGCGAGACTACACATGTATTGCGTGGTGGTGTTCTTGAATCCTGGTGTATAGACTGCACGAACTCTCGCCAATGTACAATTTGTCACAACCACCACAAGAAACAGTGTATATTCCGACACCAATGTTGCCCTGGTTCTTATTTCCTGTTCTGGTGAGACCTCTAATTGTTTAGCAGTTGATGGTTGTGACATTCATTCCAGTTTTCTTTAACACCTGTGTGACGGTATCTTAGACGTCACCTGTGGGAAAAAATGAGATGATTGATGTAATCTTCCTCCTCTTTGGACGTAGGAAGTGTTTTCTGGACCACTTGTCTGTAGCCCTGGATGAAGTATGAAGGAATATGATTACTAATGACGCCAAAATCCTTTTCAAAGTATTCGGGGCTGTAGATCATTTAAGCCTCAGAAAGAACTCCATCACAACTCCCCACCTGGTTTTCTTATCGCGAGAAGTGTATATTATGTTGTTCTTGTCGGTAGGCTTGCTGAAACATAAATTTGAGATCTTGTCGAATTCGATAAGTTGGACGTCAAGAAACGGAAAGGTGTTGCTTTGCTCTGCTCTGATTGTGAACTATATTGCGGGTTCAACTGTGTTAAAACTGTTTCTTAAGCTGTCAAGGGTACATCGTCGGGGTATATATCGTAGCCAGGTGAGGGTTGAAGGGATGATGCTTGAAAATCGTTCTGCCCCTAAGGGCTTGAACATACTGTGCCACACTTAACATAGGTCAAGTGTGGCACAGGCACCACTACTGAGTGACTCCAATGATTTCACTCACCCCACCTCATCTATTTCTACCTTTCCTTTCATTAGAACGTGTATAGCTGTCAGTGTATTTTGGAACATTTGCATACATTATCTGATACATCACTACTGAGAAGGAAATGTTCAGAAAGTTGTTCTAAATCCGTAATGTTTCTTTTCCTCCCATAAGAAGAAGAGTTGGAACACTCATAAGTGTTCCAACACTTGTAACAAGTGTCGAAACAAGATAGCACAAGTGTGGAAACGCAAGATAAAACAAATGTGGGAACACATATTTACACAAGTGCTGGAAAACACATTAACACAGGTGCTGAAACATAAAGGTGAGAGCACAAGAGACTACATAAGTGTGTATGGGAGGCAGGGAGGGAGCAACAAAAGA
This sequence comes from Cherax quadricarinatus, assembly GCF_038502225.1. NCBI lineage: Eukaryota > Metazoa > Arthropoda > Malacostraca > Decapoda > Parastacidae > Cherax > Cherax quadricarinatus. The sequence continues at coordinate 4,812,249 of NC_091301.1, forward strand.
GCATATGGGAGGCAGGGAGGGAGCAACATACATAAGAGAGAGAGCCACACCATCAAGACCCCAACATGCTACTCCCCCCAGCACTACTCTACCAGCCTACACTCTACCCCACACTCACCCTACAAAATAAGCTAATAAATTTACTCGTCGCCCATCCTTCGTCCCGACCTCCAGTCAGCTAAGCTCTGCTTTTGCAATTACATTTCCTGAAAAGCAAAATAAAAACATTGATACCTTGTCGACTGCTTGTATACCAACATTATTAACTGATCTCAGTCGTGCTGACACGTCGGTATCATGTAGTTTTTTCACCGGTGAAACATCTATAACCCGGTTCCTACACTTTTCCCAGTCAGTTCAGAATGATATTAGGCTTTCTTCTTTATTTAGGCATTGTTTTATCCTCTGGTAAAAGACTGAAGAGTTGTGGATCACAGTTGAAAAAGTGTTATTCAATTGTGTTTATGGCAACTCAACACAAAATGAGGTAACAACACGTTTCTGCCTTTCACCACTGTTATATTGTTTTAGATATACTAGAGAACAAACAAAATGCTAATGTAATATACAGACTTCGCAGAAACCTTCGGCAAGTGTGATCATGGTGCAATAGTCCACAAAATAAGTGCAGAATCAATCACTGGGAAAGCGGCCATAGAGACTATCAACTTGCTATTAAATCGAGCAAAACAGTAATAGTAGTTATAATAAAACCAGAGGCTATTACACTGAAGCGTTCTGTTCGACAAGGCACAGTACTCGCCCTAATTATCTTCCTAATTCTCATAACTGACATAGACTATATATAAATAATAGCACCGTAACATCCTTAGTAGACGATACTAGAATTTGTCAGAAAGTGACATCAATGACAACAGAAAACAAACCGTAACAGATAATACAATGCACTATCTAAGGATTAACAATATCGTACAATTCAACGTTAAGGAACACAGAAGTGTTTCTATCACAACATGAAATGCCAAGCAAATGATTATAATTTTACTCTGTAGACAGGAATACTACTGTATAGTGACAGCTCCGGTTAAGGTAGGCGAAATTGCGGTTTCCATAAGGTAGAAACAAAATTCGCGGCTCGTATAAATTACAACACTTAGAAAGCTTAAAATCGCTCATATTACATTTCTGGAGCGCAAATGAGGAAGATGAACAATAATTTACAGAAGATTCTCCGTATGGCAGCAAGAGGAATAACAAACTGGGCGAAGTACGAAATTGAAAAAAAAAAAAAACAAGAGTGCAATAAATTCAATGAGCATGGAGGATGCAAGACTTGTCAACGTCAACCAATCACAAAGTTTTCACAGGAAAATCGTTAAGGTACTGTAGCAAGTTTCTTATTAACCGGAATGTGGTGAGCACGTGGGAGTGCCTTCAGCGACCATCACTGATCAGGTTATAAACATGGAGCCTGGTCTGGGACCGGGTATCAGGAACGATGATGTCTGAAACCATTTCCAGGTAAACTTTTAACCAAGTTTTTTCTACCCCCCCCCCCATACCTCTCACTCTAGTGAGTGATTATTGTGGAGTATACACAACATGTTAATACTTTTTGTGGATTCTATAAGCAAAAAAAAAAAATCATAAATAACGTTATCTTTTTATTTTTACGAATCATAAGACCACTCAGTACATATGAACCAGGTTTTAAAAAGAAACTTAATTTGGCCCAATATAGAAAGTACGATTGCGTTTTAAAGAGGTCAAAATTATATCTGGTGCAGTGATGGTCAACATCAAGAAAACCTTCTGAGTTTACTGAGCTTCTCAGTAAATTTATAATAGAAGTTAGCGCCGACACACATTGTTCACAAGCATCTCTTGCAAATGCAAAACAAATTCTCATTGCTTCCTCGCTAACTTTCTCTGCAATTTTCGAACGAAATACAAAAAACTCTCTCACACAGGTTTAGTCTCGAATTCCAGTGTTATTGCTGTGTTCTGGCCAATTTCCAGTAATTGTTTCATCAACCCCGAAGCAACGACCGTTCAGTCTATGAACTTGCCGCTGAAGGTATTCAAACTCCCAAATTATCAGCCGTTTCAAAGTCAATATCCAGAAAATAGTTTTTACAGGTAGCTCTAATTAATGAACGTAGTTTTCAATTCATATCATCATATTTTTACTGCTTTTCATAGACTCATTTATCTGTTGAAACGTAAATATGTATTTTGCAAGGTAGTCAATAAAAAAAAAATAAAATGCTGCGAAATACCATTATTTCATAACATGTCTTTATTATGTGAGCTCCAAAGCTTTAAATTTTTTAATAAAATTTATTAAATTTATGAAATATATCTGACAAATAAGCCGAGACATTTTTTTAACCTAAAGCAAAACCCATTTCTCAGATATATAGTGGAAATAAAGCGCATTACCTGTGTGTGGCTGCCGTGCTGTTTACCTGAAGTTTACCTGGAGAGAGTTCCGGAGGTCAACGCCCCCGCGGCCCGGTCTGTGACCAGGCCTCCTGGTGGATCAGAGCCTGATCAACCAGGCTGTTACTGCTGGCTGCACGCAAACCAACGTACGAGCCACAGCCGGCTGGTCAGGAACCGACTTTAGGTGCTTGTCCAGTGCCAGCTTGAAGACTGCCAGGGGTCTGTTGGTAATCCCCCTTATGTATGCTGGGAGGCAGTTGAACAGTCTCGGGCCCCTGACACTTATTGTATGGTCTCTTAACGTGCTAGTGACACCCCTGCTTTTCATTGGGGGGATGTTGCATCGTCTGCCAAGTCTTTTGCTTTCGTAGTGAGTGATTTTCGTGTGCAAGTTCGGTACTAGTCCCTCTAGGATTTTCCAGGTGTATATAATCATGTATCTCTCCCGCCTGCGTTCCAGGGAATACAGGTTTAGGAACCTCAAGCGCTCCCAGTAATTGAGGTGTTTTATCTCCGTTATGCGCGCCGTGAAAGTTCTCTGTACATTTTCTAGGTCAGCAATTTCACCTGCCTTGGAAGGTGCTGTTAGTGTGCAGCAATATTCCAGCCTATATAGAACAAGTGACCTGAAGAGTGTCATCATGGGCTTGGCATCCCTAGTTTTGAAGGTTCTCATTATCCATCCTGTCATTTTTCTAGCAGATGCGATTGATACAATGTTATGGTCTTTGAAGGTGAGATCCTCCCAGGTCTTTGACGTTGGTGTTTCGCTCTATTTTGTGGCCAGAATTTGTTTTGTACTCTGATGACGATTTAATTTCCTCGTGTTTGCCATATCTGAGTAATTGAAATTTCTCATCGTTAAACTTCATATTGTTTTCTGCAGCCCACTGAAAGATTTGGTTGATGTCCGCCTGGAGCCTTGCAGTGTCTGCAATGGAAGACACTCATGCAGATTCGGGTGTCATCTGCTGTGTGTGTGGCTGCCGTGCTGTGTGTGGCTGCCGTGCTGTGTGTGTGGCTGCCGTGCTGTGTGTGGCTGCCGTGCTGTGTGTGTGGCTGCCGTGCTATGTGTGGCTGCCGTGCTGTGTGTGTGGCTGCCGTGCTATGTGTGGCTGCCGTGCTGTGTGGCTGCCGTGCTGTGTGTGTGGCTGCCGTGCTGTGTGTGGCTGCCGTGCTATGTGTGGCTGCCGTGCTGTGTGTGTGGCTGCCGTGCTATGTGTGGCTGCCGTGCTGTGTGGCTGCCGTGCTGTGTGTGTGGCTGCCGTGCTGTGTGTGGCTGCCGTGCTGTGTGTGGCTGCCGTGCTGTGTGTGGCTGCCGTGCTGTGTGTGGCTGCCGTGCTGTGTGTGTGGCTGCCGTGCTATGTGTGGCTGCCGTGCTGTGTGGCTGCCGTGCTGTGTGTGTGGCTGCCGTGCTGTGTGTGGCTGCCGTGCTGTGTGTGGCTGCCGTGTTGTGTGTGGGGCTGCCGTGCTGTGTGTGGGGCTGCCGTGCTGTGTGTGGCTGCCGTGCTGTGTGTGGCTGCCGTGTTGTGTGTGTGGCTGCCGTGCTGTGTGTGGCTGCCGTGTTGTGTGTGGGGCTGCCGTGCTGTGTGTGGCTGCCGTGCTGTGTGTGTGGCTGCCGTGCTGTGTGTGTGGCTGCCGTGCTGTGTGTGGCTGCCGTGTTGTGTGTGGGGCTGCCGTGCTGTGTGTGGCTGCCGTGCTGTGTGTGTGGCTACCGTGCTGTGTGTGTGGCTGCCGTGCTGTGTGTGGCTACCGTGCTGTGTGTGTGGCTGCCGTGCTGTGTGTGGCTGCCGTGCTGTGTGTGTGGCTACCGTGCTGTGTGTGTGGCTGCCGTGCTCTCTCTACTAGTGCACGAGCATCACTCTACTTAACCCACATATTCTCACCAGACTTACAAGGAACAGATCTTGCACGTCTCGCCTCAAAACTTCAGTCCTACTAACTACTGTAACTGCTGAAGGTTGAGAGTTATCGCCTCCAGGTCGTGACCCTGGATCAGGCTCACTTCAACAGAGTATATACACTGACAGTTGAGTATCTCTGTGTATGTACACTAAAAGTTGACTTTAATCTCTATTTTATAAATTAAACTATCCTTGACTGGTGGTGTATAGGTGACACGCAGTTCTAATGACACTTGTTTAGTCGATAGGATTTTAACTTAATAAACCAATTATTAGCACGTCAGATCTTAAATTCTACTTGCTTCCTCTAACTGCCATTTAACATGCTCACACATACACACTAGTAAGTCTGAACACACACAGGTGAGTTGCGATCATCTCGAGGAATCTAATCACCTCATGTTTTATCTCTAAGTCTAGGTACAAATTCCCATCAAATTCTCACCCCTTCCTTTCATTAACAATGCATATTACGTACAAAACTACGGATCCATTACAAATTTGGGTAGGTGTTTTCAAGCGAACACTGAATCTGATATTTGTGCTAATTCTATCGGTTACGTCAACACAATCAATCCCAGCTTACCTGAGGATTAAAATATCAGAAACAATAAATTGTTTCCAGACTTACCTTTACCTTTGATGAGTTCAGAGAGTTTTTCTAGTCCCAGAGCCCGGCCTTGAGCCAGGCTCGTCTGGAGCTTGCCTGGTTAACTAGGCTGTTGCTGCTGGTGGTCCGTAGACCCATATATCCTTCATAGCCTGCACGGAGTCCAATAAAACATTTAAATTACTAAGAACGCCTCAAAGTCCTAGATACACATTCCCATCACAACATACCGGAGTGAGAGTTATGGGAGGAATTGCAATATAAACCCAGTGAAAAGCAAGGACGTCATGGACACACTAAAGGAACAATGTATCAACGTCCGTGGCTCCAAACTATTCAACATCTTGCCAGATTATATCAGAAACACTGATGAAACAAGTGTAGAAGTCTTCAAGAAGAAACTGGACATCTTCACTAGGTGAAAGATCAGCCAGGTTGTGATGGATATGTGGGTCAGAGGACCACCAACAGCAACAGCCTGGATGATCAGGTAAGCACCAGACGAGCCTGGCCCAAGGCCGGGCTTTAGCAGAAAAACTCAGAATTCATCAAAGCACTAGCGCGGAGCATTGTCGGATATGAGAATAAGAAAGATCATTGGGACCAGTGCAGAGCTTTTCACTTTGGCGGTTTCTATTATTTATTTATTTTTGCTACTACTCTGAGTCTGAATTATTGGAAATCTGAAGATCCCTCTGTCTACTTTTCCAATTATATTTTTTTGCGCACTTTGTGTGCTAATGAACAAAGATCACACTTGTCAAAATTTTTGCAGTCTGTGTATATTACGTCCACGTACTGTCCGTCTTCCAGTGAACTCAAACCATGTCGTAATGGCCTAGTAGTTGCCAGAAGCAGAACTGCCTTCTTCTATAACAGTGTCCTCCTTGGCTGTGTAACGTTGTCATTGTAACAATACCAGAGTGGAAGCAAAAACAACACCAGAAACAAAGTAGTGGACCGGGAACAATACAAGCAGCAGGAGGGGAAGGAACATTTTAGTAAACAGTACTGTAAACAGCAAGCTGGTGTGCCAGCAGCATCTCACAAAACCTGCTATACCGCAGTTACTCACATGGGTGTTATGTACACACGTGGTGAATGTGAGCGAGTTTTTGTCAGTTTAAGTAACTACCTGTAAAAGAGAGTCCACATCCGGCCGGGACACACCACTTGCAACACCTGGAATCCCTCATTAACAAGTGAAGGCTTCTATTAATACCTTGTGTGTTGATGGCAAAGCTCAGCAACTACCTCGAGAGTATTGATACACTGGAAGATGAGTAAAGTGACCTCGTAATGTACAAAGACTCTGCGAAAATCTTTGGAAAGTAAATCATTGTGTAATCAGACGTAAAAGGCGCATAAAATACATAACTGCAAAAGTGAGCTGAATGATCTGAACTTTGTAACTAATCGGCTCAAGTAAGAAGATCTAACAAAGTAAATTCAGGGAACTCGATAATGGAAAGCTCTATTTTTTCATAGCACTATTTTCGCCACAACTCCTTGTCTTATGTATATATCAGACATGGACAGGGGCCGTAGGGAAGATCCGGGACAGCTGCTATGGCCCGGTCCCAGACAAGGTCTCCTAGCTGATAGCTTGATCAACCTGGATGTTGGCGCTAGTCGCACGCAGTTCAAAGTAGGCACCAACGTCCGGCTGACCAAGAACTAGAGGAATTTACCCAATTCCCTCCTGAAGACAGCTAAGGTTCTATCGGCAATTTCCCTTATGTATGAAGGGAGGTTGTTGAAAAGACCTGGTCCCTTTACATATAATGAGTGGTCTCTTGGAGTATTCATTTACACCCGTATTTGTTATGTAAGCCAATTCTTCCAGTAAGCTACAGAAAACATGTGTGTGCATGGCAAGAGGTCTGCTAAAGAATAAGAATTTTCCTCATCCACTATGGAAAAAAAAACTAAGAAAAAATTGAACTAAGTATAAAACGTAATCAAACTGCGATAAGAAATTTGAAAGATCTGGAGTAACCATTTTGGAAAATCTTACATTCAAAGAACACATCATAGATAACTAGCCCGTGGCGAATAAATTAAAGGAGCTAGTTATCTGTAGACTAAAATACTAACACCCTTATTTAAGGACGGCAAAATAGTATATTTTAAGATGCAGAGAACTTGTATTGTCTGTATCAGTTCAAATACCTAAATTACTGGCAATGGTTAAAACCCATCAATGTGTACTTCCTGGAGTGTAGATGATGCAAACTGCTTCCTGTAAAAAGCAGGAGTATGGTAAATACACTAGGAGATAAATTATTTTGGACAAAAGGGTATAAAATTATATATATATATATATATATATATATATATATATATATATATATATATATATATATATATATATACATGAGGATTTAAAAAAATAAACTAACTATTCAGAAAGGAATATGATAAATCTCTGCAAACTGGTTTCATACGTCGAGCTGTAGTGTCTACGTCGGAATGCAGGCCGCAAGAACTAATAGGCTGAATGAGCAAGACTGGTTATATCCAGCCTTGAGGTGCGTAGGTGAGGATTAATACACTAAAATAACCATCAAAACATGTACGCTTTTAATGACATTTTGTAAGTGGGATAAGTCTATGATGATGATCTGAGTATAACACTTTGTTTGTTTGTTTGTTTTAACAGCCTCGCCTCCTGCCTTGCCCTCAGGACAACTATATTTCCTTAGCAACAAAATTTGATAAGCTCAGGGTAAAAAACAGCTCACAATAATCCCCTCTCCCCCTCCCCCCACTCAACACACATAGGCAGAAACGTGACGAAGGTAAAAAGAAACGTTCCTTTGTTCTAGAGAAGCGCTTAATAATATTAAGACCACTGAGTTGAACTTTCTGTTCGTGAGGTAACGAGAAGCATGGTATGAGAAAATAATGATTTAAACACATAATTAGGAGCATGGTAGTAGTAGAAAATGGTGATGGATAATTAGGAGCATGACTAGAGGAGGAAGTAATGAGAAACATGGTAGAAGGAGATAAAGAGCGTCAAGTGTTGTGTGGTAGTAATGAGTATGTTGGTAGGTAATGAGAATCATGATAGGAGGTAAAGACAGCAAGAGGTAATGAGAATTTTGTTGTAAGATTAAAAATGTCAAGTATGGCGAGGGAAAGACCTACCTTATGACACTCGTGGGTCTGAGGGACACCTAGGGTAGTCGTGGGTAGCCACACTGGAACACTAGTGTCCTCACTCCTGGTCGCTTCACCTTCCATCATCTCAACCAAGGACGTGACTTCCCAACAGTCGGGATTACACTCCCCACACTCCATGTCACTAATTTTTAAAGCGAAGGCGAAGAGGCTCGGCTGGGAAAGAAACTTTTCTGCTGTTTTTGGCAATTTCTTAAAGCGGTGATCGTTGAGAGGGTTTACAAGCCCAAGAGAGTCGATATATATCCAAAATTCATGAACTGGAACGTGGTCAATGGTAGGGCTTTCCTCGGCCTCTTTCTTGCATAGTTTTTGGTTCAGTATTTGAGTTAACTCAGCTACTAAGTCTGTTGTCCCTACAAAATCATTTTCACTCCACCAGACACCAGAATCCAAATTAACATTTTCTATGCTACTCAGTTTTGCCTTGTGTCGACACGCCTCGTTGAGAGAAACGTTTTCAGAAGTAAGGACTGCTGGCTCAGCGTCGACAGTGTCGTTTGCTGCCTGAGGCAGGAACCGGGTGTCCTGGGGCCGGAGCCGGGTGTCCTGGGGCCGGAGCCGGGTGTCCTGGGGCCACAGCTGGGCGTCCTGGGATGCAATATGAGCCTTTCTCCTCCTGACATTGCACTGTATCCAGTTGTTCTCCTGGCCTGCGCTGCCCACAACCGCTTCACATAACACATCGTCCTCCAGTTCTTGAATCAGATCGAGCAGTAATTTAGTGGTAGTGCTGGAGTGTCCTCCGGGTTTCATCACCAGACGCTCGCCGCCTTCCAGACAGTCTCTTCTCGGGCAACCTCTTGCGGAGTGTATATATTCTCCATCATTTATCGGCATTATATATTTTGAGTCTTGGGCGCTATATTCTCTCAGTGAGAAACTCTTATTTCTCCCAAGATCGATTATGTCTCTACTGAAGACATTTCTTTTCCTTCCAGACACGAACATTTCCCTGTCAATTAAAACACCTCCGTCTTCCCCAGAAAGGCTTCCGTCCGTTGCAGTGCTGTTCTGATCCCTTCCTTGGACACTGTTTACTAACGTACTGGTCCCTCTGCAAGCTTTTGTAGCTTTTCCAAGGACATCCTTTTCCTTTTCCGAAAAGCATTTCTCTCTTTCTAAGAGGTATTGCTTCCTCCCCGTGAGTTTCTCCTTTGTTCCGGTATTATTTTGCTTTCTTACACAAGAATTGCAGTCTGAATTTAGTTCTTTGTCTGAGATATTCAAGCTCATCCCCGACACAATTCGATCTCTTCTAAACCCGCTCTTTCCTTTTCCGTGCATATGCTCTTTTATTACAGAAACAGTCTCTTCTTTAGTAGGAATGCATTTCTGCGCTCCGAGAAGACTTGTTTTTCTTCGAGGAATATTTCCGACTGTCTCAGGGATACCACAATGTCTTCGAAGAACACTGAGTGTCTTGTCCCTATCACTCCATGTTGGTAGGGGAGAAGGGATAATGGTGCTGCTGACTTTTTCCATATCAGTGAGTTGAGAGTTACTCGCGTGGTTGTGTGAAGGGTGTGCATGGCTCCTGACACCCTCCTCGCTGCAGCACTTGCGGACTCCCACGGGGCTTCCAGACGCTATGGATATGAGGTGGAAAGTAGGAAAAGTTGACATTAGCTTGAAGTCAGCCCTGCTGTGCCACACCTGCTGAAGCCATCGCTGAGTGTCGAGGATGTTTTCTAGGCTTGGCTTGAGGAGTGTTGCTTGGCGGGAGGTGTCCGGTGTTACTGGCAGGCTATGATAGGTTCGCTGGGCTAGCTTGTCACTACACGAACTCTCGTCACTGGAACTGGACCAGGTCTTCCTGCGTCGCCCACCTCGCATTCTATGCCTGCGAGGCATCCTCACCTTCTGTATGGCACTCCTCGCCCTCTCTGTGGCACTCCGCACCTCTGTGGCAATCCTCACTCTGTGGCATTCCTCGCCTTCTCTGTAGTACCCTTGGCTAAATCAACCTCCACAAGCATATACATCATCCAGTGTAAATCATAAAATAAGCTTCAACTTGTTATTTTCATAATGCCACATTTTCAAGATGCACGAAAACCAGGAGAGAACAGCATCATGGAACAGGATTCACCAAGACTATTGTTTAACTATTGTTTGTATCTGTTAATAAATACACTACCTGACCAGGTGTACTCATCACAATCATTATCTTAAAATTACCTCTTCACTCCTACTGTCTCCATTGTAACATTCTCATGTCTTGGACTAAATAAGCCTGTTGTTTCAACAATAAAGATACCTACGTAGGTGTTGCACCTACGTCTTATTCATCAATCAGTACACTCGTTCCGCGTCACTGGTACAACCAACTATATGGGCACATCAAATTAAGGCCTAGCACCATATATATATCAGACACAGTACACGACACCGGCCTCACACCCACCACACTACACTACACCGGCCTCACACCCGCCACACTACACTACACCGGCCTCACACCCGCCACACTACACTACACCGGCCTCACACCCACCACACTACACCGGCCTCACACCCACCACACTACACTACACTGGCCTCACACCCACCACACTACACTACACCGGCCTCACACCCACTACACTACACCGTCCTCACACCCGCCACACTACACTACACCGGCCTCACACCCGCCACACTACACTACACCGGCCTCACACCCGCCACACTACACTACACCGGCCTCACACCCACTACACTACACCGGCCTCACACCCACCACACTACACTACACCGGCCTCACACCCACCACACTACACTACACCGGCCTCACACTCGCCACACTACACTACACCGGCCTCACACCCACTACACTACACTACACCGGCCTCACACCCACCACACTACACTACACCGGCCTCACACCCACCACACTACACTATACCGGCCTCACACCCACTACACTACACTGACCTCACACCCACCACACTACACTACACCGGCCTCACACCCGCTACACTACACCGGCCTCACACTCACCACACTACACTACACCGGCCTCACACCCACCACACTACACTACACCAGCCTCACACCCACCACACTACACTACACTGACCTAACACCCACCATACTACACTACACCGGCCTCACACCCGCCACACTACACTACGCCGGCCTCACACCCACCACACTACACTACACCGGCCTCACACCCACCACACTACACTACACCGGCCTCACACCCACCACACTACACTACACTGACCTCACACCCACCACTCTACACTACACCGGCCTCACACCCACCACACTACACTACACCGGCCTCACACCCACCACACTACACTACACCGGCCTCACACCCACCACACTACACCGGCCTCACACCCACCACACTACACTACACCGGCCTCACACCCACCACACTACACCGGCCTCACACCCACCACACTACACTACACCGGCCTCACACCCACCACACTACACTACACCGGCCTCACACCCACCACTCTACACTACACCGGCCTCACACCCGCCACACTACACTACACCGGCCTCACACCCACCACACTACACTACACAGGCCCCTCACCCACCACACTACACCGGCCTCACACCCACCACACTACACTACACCGGCCTCACACCCACCACACTACACCGGCCTCACACCCACCACACTACACTACACCGGCCTCACACCCACCACACTACACTACACCGGCCTCACACCCACCACACTACACCGGCCTCACACCCACCACACTACACTACACCGGCCTCACACCCACCACACTACACTACACCGGCCTCACACCCACCACTCTACACTACACCGGCCTCACACCCGCCACACTACACTACACCGGCCTCACACCCACCACACTACACTACACCGGCCTCACACCCACAACACTACACCGGCCTCACACCCACCACACTACACTACACCGGCCTCACACCCACCACACTACACCGGCCTCACACCCACCACACTACACTACACCGGCCTCACACCCACCACACTACACTACACAGGCCTCACACCCACCACACTACACTACACCGGCCTCACACCCACCACACTACACTACACCGGCCTCACACCCACCACACTACACTACACCGGCCTCACACCCACCACACTACACTACACCGGCCTCACACCCACCACACTACACTACACCGGCCTCACACCCACCACACTACACTACACCGGCCTCACACCCGCCACACTACACTACACCGGCCTCACACCCGCCACACTACACTACACCGGCCTCACACCCGCCACACTACACTACACCGGCCTCACACCCACCACTCTACACTACACCGGCCTCACACCCACCACACTACACTACACCGGCCTCACACCCACCACACTACACTACACCGGCCTCACACCCACCACACTACACTACACCGGCCTCACACCCACCACACTACACTACACCGGCCTCACACCCGCCACACTACACTACACCGGCCTCACACCCGCCACACTACACTACACCGGCCTCACACCCGCCACACTACACTACACCGGCCTCACACCCACCACTCTACACTACACCGGCCTCACACCCACCACACTACACTACACCGGCCTCACACCCACCACACTACACTACACCGGCCTCACACCCCCACCTACACTACACCGGCCTCACACCCACCACACTACACTACACCGGCCTCACACCCACCACACTACACTACACCGGCCTCACACCCACCACACTACACTACACCGGCCTCACACCCACCACACTACACTACACCGGCCTCACACCCACCACACTACACTACACCGGCCTCACACCCACCACACTACACTACACCGGCCTCACACCCACCACACTACACTACACCGGCCTCACACCCGCCACACTACACTACACCGGCCTCACACCCGCCACACTACACTACACCGGCCTCACACCCGCCACACTACACTACACCGGCCTCACACCCACCACTCTACACTACACCGGCCTCACACCCACCACACTACACTACACCGGCCTCACACCCACCACACTACACTACACCGGCCTCACACCCACCACACTACACCGGCCTCACACCCACCACACTACACTACACCGGCCTCACACCCACCACACTACACTACACCGGCCTCACACCCACCACACTACACTACACCGGCCTCACACCCACCACACTACACTACACCGGCCTCACACCCACCACACTACACTACACCGGCCTCACACCCACCACACTACACTACACCGGCCTCACACCCGCCACACTACACTACACTGGCCTCACACCCACCACACTACACTACACCGGCCTCACACCCACCACACTACACTACACCGGCCTCACACCCACCACACTACACTACACCGGCCTCACACCCACCACACTACACTACACCGGCCTCACACCCGCCACACTACACTACACCGGCCTCACACCCACCACACTACACTACACCGGCCTCACACCCACCACACTACACTACACCGGCCTCACACCCACCACACTACACTACACCGGCCTCACACCCACCACACTACACTACACCGGCCTCACACCCACCACACTACACTACACCGGCCTCACACCCGCCACACTACACTACACCGGCCTCACACCCACCACACTACACTACACCGGCCTCACACCCACCACACTACACTACACCGGCCTCACACCCACCACACTACACTACACCGGCCTCACACCCACCACACGACAATACACCGGCCTCACACCCACCACACTACACTACACCGGCCTCACACCCACCAGACTACACTACACCGGCCTCACACCCACCGCACTACACTACACCGGCCTCACACCCACCACACTACACTACACCGGCCTCACACCCGCCACACTACACTACACCGGCCTCACACCCACCACACTACACTACACCGGCCTCACACCCACCACACTACACTACACCGGCCTCACACCCACCACACTACACTACACCGGCCTCACACCCACCACACTACACTACACCGGCCTCACACCCACCACACTACACTACACCGGCCTCACACCCACCACACTACACTACACCGGCCTCACACCCGCCACACTACACTACACCGGCCTCACACCCACCACACTACACTACACCGGCCTCACACCCACCACACTACACTACACCGGCCTCACACCCACCACACTACACTACACCGGCCTCACACCCACCACACTACACTACACCGACCTCACACCCACCACACTACACTACACCGGCCTCACACCCACCACACTACACTACACCGGCCTCACACCCACCACACTACACTACACCGGCCTCACACCCACCACACTACACTACACCGGCCTCACACCCACCACACTACACTACACCGGCCTCACACCCACCACACTACACTACACCGGCCTCACACCCACCACACTACACTACACCGGCCTCACACCCACCACACTACACTACACCACACCACACTACACTACACCGGCCTCACACCCACCACACTACACTACACCGGCCTCACACCCGCCACACTACACTACACCGGCCTCACACCCACCACACTACACTACACCGGCCTCACACCCGCCACACTACACTACACCGGCCTCACACCCACCACACTACACACCCGGCCTCACACCCACCACACTACACTACACCGGCCTCACACCCTCCACACTACACTACACCGGCCTCACACCCACCACACTACACTACACCGGCCTCACACCCACCACACTACACTACACCGGCCTCACACCCACCACACTACACTACACCGGCCTCACACCCGCCACACTACACTACACCGGCCTCACACCCACCACACTACACTACACCGGCCTCACACCCACCACACTACACTACACCGGCCTCACACCCGCCACACTACACTACACCGGCCTCACACCCACCACACTACACTACACCGGCCTCACACCCGCCACACTACACTACACGGGCCTCACACCCACCACACTACACTACACCGCCACACTACACTACACCGGCCTCACACCCACACACACACTACACCGGCCTCACACCCACCACACTCTACACCGGCCTCACACCACACTACACTACACCGGCCTCACACCCACCACACTACACTACACCGGCCTCACACCACGCCACACTACACTACACCGGCCTCACACCCACCACACTACACTACACCGGCCTCACACCACACTACACTACACCGGCCTCACACCCGCCACACTACACTACACCGGCCTCACACCCACCACACTACACTACACCGGCCTCACACCCACCACACTACACTACACCGGCCTCACACCCGCCACACTACACTACACCGGCCTCACACCCACCACACTACACTACACCGGCCTCACACCCACCACACTACACTACACCGGCCTCACACCCGCCACACTACACTACACCGGCCTCACACCCACCACACTACACTACACCGGCCTCACACCCACCACACTACACTACACCGGCCTCACACCCGCCACACTACACTACACCGGCCTCACACCCACCACACTACACTACACCGGCCTCACACCCACCACACTACACTACACCGGCCTCACACCCGCCACACTACACTACACCGGCCTCACACCCACCACACTACACTACACCGGCCTCACACCCACCACACTACACTACACCGGCCTCACACCCGCCACACTACACTACACCGGCCTCACACCCACCACACTACACTACACCGGCCTCACACCCGCCACACTACACTACACCGGCCTCACACCCACCACACTACACCGGCCTCACACCCACCACACTACACTACACCGGCCTCACACCCACCACACTACACTACACCGGCCTCACACCCACCACACTACACTACACCGGCCTCACACCCACCACACTACACTACACCGGCCTCACACCCACCACACTACACTACACCGGCCTCACACCCGCCACACTACACTACACCGGCCTCACACCCGCCACACTACACTACACCGGCCTCACACCCACCACACTACACTACACCGGCCTCACACCCACCACACTACACTACACCGGCCTCACACCCACCACACTACACTACACCGGCCTCACACCCACCACACTACACTACACCGGCCTCACACCCACCACACTACACTACACCGGCCTCACACCCACCACACTACACTACACCGGCCTCACACCCACCACACTACACTACACCGGCCTCACACCCGCCACACTACACTACACCGGCCTCACACCCACCACACTACACTACACCGGCCTCACACCCGCCACACTACACTACACCGGCCTCACACCCACCACACTACACTACACCGGCCTCACACCCACCACACTACACTACACCGGCCTCACACCCACCACACTACACTACACCGGCCTCACACCCACCACACTACACTACACCGGCCTCACACCCACCACACTACACTACACCGGCCTCACACCCACCACACTACACTACACCGGCCTCACACCCACCACACTACACTACACCGGCCTCACACCCACCACACTACACTACACCGGCCTCACACCCACCACACTACACTACACCGGCCTCACACCCACCACACTACACTACACCGGCCTCACACCCACCACACTACACTACACCGGCCTCACACCCACCACACTACACTACACCGGCCTCACACCCACCACACTACACTACACCGGCCTCACACCCACCACACTACACTACACCGGCCTCACACCCACCACACTACACTACACCGGCCTCACACCCACCACACTACACTACACCGGCCTCACACCCACCACACTACACTACACCGGCCTCACACCCACCACACTACACTACACCGGCCTCACACCCACCACACTACACTACACCGGCCTCACACCCACCACACTACACTACACCGGCCTCACACCCACCACACTACACTACACCGGCCTCACACCCACCACACTACACTACACCGGCCTCACACCCACCACACTACACTACACCGGCCTCACACCCACCACACTACACTACACCGGCCTCACACCCACCACACTACACTACACCGGCCTCACACCCACCACACTACACTACACCGGCCTCACACCCACCACACTACACTACACCGGCCTCACACCCACCACACTACACTACACCGGCCTCACACCCACCACACTACACTACACCGGCCTCACACCCACCACACTACACTACACCGGCCTCACACCCACCACACTACACTACACCGGCCTCACACCCACCACACTACACTACACCGGCCTCACACCCACCACACTACACTACACCGGCCTCACACCCACCACACTACACTACCTCACACTCCACCACACTACACTACACCGGCCTCACACCCGCCACACTACACTACACCGGCCTCACACCACACTACACTACACCGGCCTCACACCCACCACACTACACTACACCGGCCTCACACCCACCACACTACACTACACCGGCCTCACACCCACCACACTACACTACACCGGCCTCACACACACCACACACACACCGGCCTCACACCACACTACACTACACCGGCCTCACACCCACCACACTACACTACACCGGCCTCACACCCACCACACTACACTACACCGGCCTCACACCCACCACACTACACTACACCGGCCTCACACACCACTACACTACACCGGCCTACACTACACCGGCCTCACACCCACCACACTACACTACACCACACCACACTACACTACACCGGCCTCACACCCACCACACTACACTACACCGGCCTCACACCACACTACACTACACCGGCCTCACACCCACCACACTACACTACACCGGCCTCACACCCACCACACTACACTACACCGGCCTCACACCCACCACACTACACTACACCGGCCTCACACCCACCACACTACACTACACCGGCCTCACACCCACCACACTACACTACACCGGCCTCACACCCACCACACTACACTACACCGGCCTCACACCCACCACACTACACTACACCGGCCTCACACCCACCACACTACACTACACCGGCCTCACACCCACCACACTACACTACACCGGCCTCACACCCACCACACTACACTACACCGGCCTCACACCCACCACACTACACTACACCGGCCTCACACCCACCACACTACACTACACCGGCCTCACACCCACCACACTACACTACACCGGCCTCACACCACACTACACTACACCGGCCTCACACCCACCACACTACACTACACCGGCCTCACACCCACCACACTACACTACACCGGCCTCACACCCACCACACTACACTACACCGGCCTCACACCCACCACACTACACTACACAGGCCACACACACACCCCACACACACACACCACACTACACTACACCGGCCTCACACCCACCACACTACACTACACCGGCCTCACACCCACCACACTACACTACACCGGCCTCACACCCACCACACTACACTACACCGGCCTCACACCCACCACACTACACTACACCGGCCTCACACCCACCACACTACACTACACCGGCCTCACACCCACCACACTACACTACACCGGCCTCACACCCACCACACTACACTACACCGGCCTCACACCCACCACACTACACTACACCGGCCTCACACCCACCACACTACACTACACCGGCCTCACACCCACCACACTACACTACACCGGCCTCACACCCACCACACTACACTACACCGGCCTCACACCCACCACACTACACTACACCGGCCTCACACCCACCACACTACACTACACCGGCCTCACACCCACCACACTACACTACACCGGCCTCACACCCACCACACTACACTACACCGGCCTCACACCCACCACACTACACAACACTGGCCTCACACCCACCACACTACACTACACCGGCCTCACACCCACCACACTACACTACACGGGCCTCACACCCTCCACACTACACTACTCCGGTCTGACACCCACCACACTACACTACACCGGCCTCACACCCGCCACACTACACTACACCGGCCTCACACCCACACTACACTACACTCACACCCACCACACTACACTACACCGGCACTACACACCGGCCTCACACCCGCCACACACACTACACTACACCGGACTCACAACCACCACACTACACTACACCGGCCTCACACCCACCACACTACACTACACCGGCCTCACACCCACCACACTACACTACACCGGCCTCACACCCACCACACTACACTACACCGGCCTCACACCCACCACACTACACTACACCGGCCTCACACCCACCACACTACACTACACCGGCCTCACACCCACCACACTACACTACACCGGCCTCACACCCGCCACACTACACTACACCGGCCTCACACCCACCACACTACACTACACCGGCCTCACACCACTACCACACTACACTACACCGGCCTCACACCCACCACACTACACTACACCGGCCTCACACCCACCACACTACACTACACCGGCCTCACACCCACCACACTACACTACACCGGCCTCACACCCACCACACTACACTACACCGGCCTCACACCCACCACACTACACTACACCGGCCTCACACCCACCACACTACACTACACCGGCCTCACACCCACCACACTACACTACACCGGCCTCACACCCACCACACTACACTACACCGGCCTCACACCCACCACACTACACTACACCGGCCTCACACCCACCACACTACACTACACCGGCCTCACACCCACCACACTACACTACACCGGCCTCTCACCCACCACACTACACTACACCGGCCTCACACCCACCACACTACACTACACCGGCCTCACACCCACCACACTACACTACACCGCCTCACACCCACCACACTACACTACACCGGCGTCACTAGCACCACACTACACTACACCGGCCTCACACCCACCACACTACACTACACCGGCCTCACACCCACCACACTACACTACACCGGCCTCACACCCACCACACTACACTACACCGGCCTCACACCCACCACACTACACTACACCGGCCTCACACCCACCACACTACACTACACCGGCCTCACACCCACCACACTACACTACACCCCACCACACTACACTACACCGGCCTCACACCCACCACACTACACTACACCGGCCTCACACCCACCACACTACACTACACCGGCCTCACACACCACACTACACTACACCGGCCTACACTACACTACCGGCCACACTACACTACACCGGCCTCACACCCGCCACACTACACTACACCGGCCCTACACCACACTACACTACACCGGCCTCACACCCACCACACTACACTACACCGGGCCACACTACACTACACCACCACACTACACTACACCGGCCTCACACCCACCACACTACACTACACCGGCCTCACACCCACCACACTACACTACACCGGCCTCACACCCACCACACTACACTACACCGGCCTCACACCCACCACACTACACTACACCGGCCTCACACCCACCACACCACACACCGGCCTCACACCCACACTACACTCCACCGGCCTCACACCCACCACACTACACTACACCGGCCTCACACCCACCACACTACACTACACCGGCCTCACACCCACCACACTACACTACACCGGCCTCACACCCACCACACTACACTACACCGGCCTCACACCCACCACACTACACTACACCGGCCTCACACCCACCACACTACACTACACCGGCCTCACACCCACCACACTACACTACACCGGCCTCACACCCACCACACTACACTACACCGGCCTCACACCCACCACACTACACTACACCGGCCTCACACCCACCACACTACACTACACCGGCCTCACACCCACCACACTACACTACACCGGCCTCACACCCACCACACTACACTACACCGGCCTCACACCCACCACACTACACTACACCGGCCTCACACCCGCCACACTACACTACACCGGCCTCACACCCACCACACTACACTACACCGGCCTCACACCCACCACACTACACTACACCGGCCTCACACCCACCACACTACACTACACCGGCCTACACTACACCACACCACACTACACTACACCGGCCTCACACCCGCCACACTACACTACACCGGCCTACACTACACACACCGGCCTCACACCCACCACACTACACTACACCGGCCTCACACCCACCACACTACACTACACCGGCCTCACACCCACCACACTACACTACACCGGCCCACACCACACTACACTACACCGGCCTCACACCCACCACACTACACTACACCGGCCTCACACCCACCACACTACACTACACCGGCCTCACACCCACCACACTACACTACACCGGCCTCACACCCGCCACACTACACTACACCGGCCTCCACCACACTACACTACACCGGCCTCACACCCACCACCACTACACTACACCGGCCTCACACCCACCACACTACACTACACCGGCCTCACACACCACCACACTACACTACACCGGCCTCACACCCACCACACTCTACACCGGCCCCGCCACACTACACTACACCGGCCTCACACCCACCACACTACACTACACCGGCCTCACACCCACCACACTACACTACACCGGCCTCACACCCACACACTACACTACACCGGCCTACACAATACACCGGCCTCACACCCACCACACTACACTACACCGGCCTCTACACCCACCACACTACACTACACCGGCCTACACTACACCCACCACACTACACTACACCGGCCTCACACCCACCACACTACACTACACCGGCCTCACACCCACCACACTACACTACACCGGCCTCACACCCACCACACTACACTACACCGGCCTCACACCCACCACACTACACTACACCGGCACTACACTACACCACACCACACTACACTACACCGGCCTCACACCCACCACACTACACTACACCGGCCTCACACCCACCACACTACACTACACCGGCCTCACACCCACCACACTACACTACACCGGCCTCACACCCACCACACTACACTACACCGGCCTCACACCCACCACACTACACTACACCGGCCTCACACCCACCACACTACACTACACCGGCCTCACACCCACCACACTACACTACACCGGCCTCACACCCACCACACTACACTACACCGGCCTCACACCCACCACACTACACTACACCGGCCTCACACCCACCACACTACACTACACCGGCCTCACACCCACCACACTACACTACACCGGCCTCACACCCACCACACTACACTACACCGGCCTCACACCCGCCACTCTACACTACACCGGCCTCACACCCACCACACTACACTACACCTGCCTCAATCACACCACACTACACTACACCGGCCTCACACCCACCACACTACACTACACCGGCCTCACACCCACCACACTACACTACACCGGCCTCACACCCACCACACTACACTACACCGGCCTCACACCCACCACACTACACTACACCGGCCTCACACCCACCACACGACACGACACCGGCCTCACACCCACCACACTACACTACACCGGCCTCACACCCGCCTCACCCCCACCACACTACACTACACCGGCCTCACACCCACCACACTACACTACACCGGCCTCACACCCACCAAACTACACTACACCGGCCTCACACCCACCACACTACACTACACCGGCCTCACACCCACCACACTACACTACACCGGCCTCACACCCACCACACTACACTACACCGGCCTCACACCCACCACACTACACTACACCGGCCTCACACCCACCACACTACACTACACCGGCCTCACACCCGCCACACTACACTACACCGGCCTCACACCCACCACACTACACTACACCGGCCTCACACCCGCCACACTACACTACACCGGCCTCACACCCACCACACTACTCTACACCGGCCTCACACCCGCCACACTACACTACACCGGCCTCACACTCACCACACTACACTACACCGGCCTCACACCCACCACACTACACTACACCGGCCTCACACCCACCACACTACACTACACCGGCCTCACACCCACCACACTACACTACACCGGCCTCACACCCACCACACTACACTACACCGGCCTCACACCCACCACACTACACTACACCGGCCTCACACCCGCCACACTACACTACACCGGCCTCACACCCGCCACACTACACTACACCGGCCTCACACCCACCACACTACACTACACCGGCCTCACACCCACCACACTACACTACACCGGCCTCACACCCACCACACTACACTACACCGGCCTCACACCCACCACACTCACACCCGGCCTCACACCCACCACCCTACACTACACCGGCCTCACACCCACCACACTACACTACACCGGCCTCACACCCGCCACACTACACTACACCGGCCTCACACCCACCACCTACACTACACCGGCCTCACACACCTACCACACTACACTACACCGGCCTCACACCCACCACACTACACTACACCGGCCTCACACCCACCACACTACACTACACCGGCCTCACACCCACCACACTACACTACACCGGCCTCACACCCACCACACTACACTACACCGGCCTCACACCCACCACACTACACTACACCGGCCTCACACCCACCACACTACACTACACCGGCCTCACACCCACCACACTACACTACACCGGCCTCACACCCGCCACACTACACTACACCGGCCTCACACCCACCACACTACACTACACCGGCCTCACACCCACCACACTACACTACACCGGCCTCACACCCACCACACTACACTACACCGGCCTCACACCCACCACACTACACTACACCGGCCTCACACCCACCACACTACACTACACCGGCCTCACACCCACCACACTACACTACACCGGCCTCACACCCACCACACTACACTACACCGGCCTCACACCCACCACACTACACTACACCGGCCTCACACCCGCCACACTACACTACACCGGCCTCACACCCACCACACTACACTACACTGGCCTCACACCCGCCACACTACACTACACCGGCCTCACACCCACCACACTACACTACACCGGCCTCACACCCACCACACTACACTACACCGGCCTCACACCCACCACACTACACTACACCGGCCTCACACCCACCACACTACACTACACCGGCCTCACACCCACCACACTACACTACACCGGCCTCACACCCACCACACTACACTACACCGGCCTCACACCCACCACACTACACTACACCGGACACACACCCACCACACTACACTACACCGGCCTCACACCCGCCACACTACACTACACCGGCCTCACACCCACCACACTACACTACACCGGCCTCACACCCGCCACACTACACTACACCGGCCTCACACCCGCCACACTACACTACACCGGCCTCACACCCACCACACTACACTACACCGGCCTCACACCCACCACACTACACTACACCGGCCTCACACCCACCACACTACACTACACCGGCCTCACACCCACCACACTACACTACACCGGCCTCACACCCACCACACTACACTACACCGGCCTCACACCCACCACACTACACTACACCGGCCTCACACCCACCACACTACACTACACCGGCCTCACACCCACCACACTACACTACACCGGCCTCACACCCACCACACTACACTACACCGGCCTCACACCCGCCACACTACACTACACCGGCCTCACACCCACCACACTACACTACACCGGCCTCACACCCACCACACTACACTACACCGGCCTCACACCCACCACACTACACTACACCGGCCTCACACCCGCCACACTACACTACACCGGCCTCACACCCGCCACACTACACTACACCGGCCTCACACCCACCACACTACACTACACCGGCCTCACACCCACCACACTACACTACACCGGCCTCACACCCACCACACTACACTACACCGGCCTCACACCCACCACACTACACTACACCGGCCTCACACCCGCCACACTACACTACACCGGCCTCACACCCACCACACTACACTACACCGGCCTCACACCCGCCACACTACACTACACCGGCCTCACACCCACCACACTACACTACACCGGCCTCACACCCGCCACACTACACTACACCGGCCTCACACCCACCACACTACACTACACCGGCCTCACACCCACCACACTACACTACACCGGCCTCACACCCACCACACTACACTACACCGGCCTCACACCCACCACACTACACTACACCGGCCTCACACCCACCACACTACACTACACCGGCCTCACACCCACCACACTACACTACACCGGCCTCACACCCACCACACTACACTACACCGGCCTCACACCCACCACACTACACTACACCGGCCTCACACCCACCACACTACACTACACCGGCCTCACACCCACCACACTACACTACACCGGCCTCACACCCACCACACTACACTACACCGGCCTCACACCCACCACACTACACTACACCGGCCTCACACCCACCACACTACACTACACCGGCCTCACACCCACCACACTACACTACACCGGCCTCACACCCACCACACTACACTACACCGGCCTCACACCCACCACACTACACTACACCGGCCTCACACCCACCACACTACACTACACCGGCCTCACACCCACCACACTACACTACACCGGCCTCACACCCACCACACTACACTACACCGGCCTCACACCCACCACACTACACTACACCGGCCTCACACCCACCACACTACACTACACCGGCCTCACACCCACCACACTACACTACACCGGCCTCACACCCACCACACTACACTACACCGGCCTCACACCCACCACACTACACTACACCGGCCTCACACCCACCACACTACACTACACCGGCCTCACACCCACCACACTACACTACACCGGCCTCACACCCACCACACTACACTACACCGGCCTCACACCCACCACACTACACTACACCGGCCTCACACCCACCACACACCACTACCCCGGCCACACACCCACCACACTACACTACACCGGCCTCACACCCACCACACTACACTACACCGGCCTCACACCCACCACACTACACTACACCGGCCTCACACCCACCACACTACACTACACCGGCCTCACACCCACCACACTACACTACACCGGCCTCACACCCACCACACTACACTACACCGGCCTCACACCCACCACACTACACTACACCGGCCTCACACCCACCACACTACACTACACCGGCCTCACACCCACCACACTACACTACACCGGCCTCACACCCACCACACTACACTACACCGGCCTCACACCCACCACACTACACTACACCGGCCTCACACCCACCACACTACACTACACCGGCCTCACACCCACCACACTACACTACACCGGCCTCACACCCACCACACTACACTACACCGGCCTCACACCCACCACACTACACTACACCGGCCTCACACCCACCACACTACACTACACCGGCCTCACACCCACCACACTACACTACACCGGCCTCACACCCGCCACACAACCACACCGGCCTACACTACACCGGCCTCACACCCACCACACTACACTACACTGGCCTCACACCCACCACACTACACTACACCGGCCTCACACCCACCACACTACACTACACCGGCCTCACACCCTCCACACTACACTACACCGGCCTCACACCCACCACACTACACTACACCGGCCTCACACCCACCACACTACACTACACCGGCCTCACACCCGCCACACTACCACACTACACTACACCGGCCTCACACCCACCACACTACACTACACCGGCCTCACACCCACCACACTACTCTACACCGGCCTCACACCCACCACACTACACTACACCGGCCTCACACCCGCCACACTACACTACACCGGCCTCACACCCACCACACTACACTACACCGGCCTCACACCCGCCACACTACACTACACCGGCCTCACACCCACCACACTACACTACACCGGCCTCACACCCGCCACACTACTCTACACCGGCCTCACACCCACCACACTACACTACACCGGCCTCACACCCACCACACTACACTACACCGGCCTCACACCCACCACACTACACTACAACGGCCTCACACCCACCACACTACACTACACCGGCCTCACACCCACCACACTACACTACACCGGCCTCACACCCACCACACTACACTACACCGGCCTCACACCCACCACACTACACTACACCGGCCTCACACCCGCCACACTACACTACACCGGCCTCACACCCACCACACTACACTACACCGGCCTCACACCCACCACACTACACTACACCGGCCTCACACCCACCACACTACACTACACCGGCCTCACACCCACCACACTACACTACACCGGCCTCACACCCACCACACTACACTACACCGGCCTCACACCCACCACACTACACTACACCGGCCTCACACCCGCCACACTACACTACACCGGCCTCACACCCACCACACTACACTACACCGGCCTCACACCCACCACACTACACTACACCGGCCTCACACCCACCACACTACACTACACAGGCCTAACACCCGCCACACTACACTACACCGGCCTCACACTCGCCACACTACACTACACCGGCCTCACACCCACCACACTACACTACACCGGCCTCACACCCACCACACTACACTACACCGGCCTCACACCCACCACACTACACTACACCGGCCTCACACCCGCCACACTACACTACACCGGCCTCACACCCACCACACTACACTACACCGGCCTCACACCCACCACCCACACACACCACTATCAACTAATTCCAAGCATCCTAACTCAGAGGTTTTAATCCTTCAGCCTACATTCTGAGCGTGACTAAGAGTGGCCTCACCTCTGTAGCACCTAAAGGCGAGTCTGGATTTACAAGAAGAGGGAATATGAGCCATGAGGCAGGCTAGGCTGCGTGACACCAGGTTGTAAGAAGCAACCAAGATGTAGGTGGGGGTGACACAGTGCCTCTCACAGCATGGAACAGTCACGTACGTTTGTCACTCTTAAGTTCACTGCCTCTCCTATCATCATCCTCACTATTATCACCACAATCAACACAGTCACTACCTGTACCATCACAATTATCACAGTCACTACCTGCACCGCCATCACAATTATCACAGTCACTACCTGCACCGCCATCACAATTATCACAGTCACTACCTGTACCATCACAATTATCACAGTCACTACCTGCACCGCCATCACAATTATCAGTCACTACTTGTACCACCATCACAATTATCACAGTCACTCCTGCACCGCCATCACAATTATCAGTCACTACTTGTACCACCATTACAATTATCACAGTCACTCCTGCACCACCATCACAATTATCACAGTCACTCCTGCACCACCATCACAATTATCACAGTCACTACTTGTACCACCATCACAATTATCACAGTCACTACTTGTACCACCATCACAATTATCACAGTCACTACCTGCACCACCATCACAATTATCACAGTCACTACCTGCACCACCATCACAATTATCACAGTCACTACTTGTACCACCATCACAATTATCACAGTCACTACCTGCACCACCATCACAATTATCACAGTCACTACCTGCACCACCATCACAATTATCACAGTCACTACCTGCACCACCATCACAATTATCACAGTCACTACCTGTACCATCACAATTATCACAGTCACTACCTGCACCACCATCACAATTATCACAGTCACTACCTGCACCGCCATCACAATTATCACAGTCACTACCTGTACCATCACAATTATCACAGTCACTACCTGCACCACCATCACAATTATCACAGTCACTACCTGCACCACCATCACAATTATCACAGTCACTACCTGCACCACCATCACAATTATCACAGTCACTACCTGCACCACCATCACAATTATCACAGTCACTACCTGTACCATCACAATTATCACAGTCACTACCTGCACCGCCATCACAATTATCAGTCACTACTTGTACCACCATCACAATTATCACAGTCACTCCTGCACCGCCATCACAATTATCAGTCACTACTTGTACCACCATTACAATTATCACAGTCACTCCTGCACCACCATCACAATTATCACAGTCACTCCTGCACCACCATCACAATTATCACAGTCACTACTTGTACCACCATCACAATTATCACAGTCACTACTTGTACCACCATCACAATTATCACAGTCACTACTTGTACCACCATCACAATTATCACAGTCACTACTTGTACCACCATCACAATTATCACAGTCACTACTTGTACCACCATCACAATTATCACAGTCACTACCTGCACCACCATCACAATTATCACAGTTATTACCTTCACATTATCCTCCTTCCCCTAAAACATTATCCTCCTTCCCCTAAAACATTATCCTCCTCCCCTGAAACATTATCCTCCTTCCCCTGAAACATTATCCTCCTTCCCCTAAAACATTATCCTCCTCCCCTGAAACATTATCCTCCTTCCCCTAAAATATTATCCTCCTTCCCCTGAAACATTATCCTCCTTCCCCTAAAATATTATCCTCCTTCCCCTGAAACATTATCCTCCTTCCCCTAAAACATTATCCTCCTTCCCCTAAAATATTATCCTCCTTCCCCTGAAACATTATCCTCCTTCCCCTGAAACATTATCCTCCTTCCCCTAAAATATTATCCTCCTTCCCCTGAAACATTATCCTCCTTCCCCTGAAACATTATCCTCCTTCCCCTGAAACATTATCCTCCTTCCCCTAAAATATTATCCTCCTTCCCCTGAAACATTATCCTCCTTCCCCTGAAATATTATCCTCCTTCCCCTAAAATATTATCCTCCTTCCCCTGAAACATTATCCTCCTTCCCCTAAAATATTATCCTCCTTCCCCTGAAACATTATCCTCCTTCCCCTGAAACATTATCCTCCTTCCCCTGAAACATTATCCTCCTTCCCGTGAAACATTATCCTCCTTCCCCTGAAACATTATCCTCCTTCCCCTGAAACATTATCCTCCTTCCCCTAAAATATTATCCTCCTTCCCCTGAAACATTATCCTCCTTCCCCTAAAATATTATCCTCCTTCCCCTGAAACATTATCCTCCTTCCCCTGAAATATTATCCTCCTTCCCCTAAAATATTATCCTCCTTCCCCTGAAACATTATCCTCCTTCCCCTAAAATATTATCCTCCTTCCCCTGAAACATTATCCTCCTTCCCCTGAAACATTATCCTCCTTCCCCTAAAATATTATCCTCCTTCCCCTGAAACATTATCCTCCTTCCCCTGAAACATTATCCTCCTTCCCCTGAAACATTATCCTCCTTCCCCTAAAATATTATCCTCCTTCCCCTGAAACATTATCCTCCTTCCCCTGAAATATTATCCTCCTTCCCCTAAAATATTATCCTCCTTCCCCTGAAACATTATCCTCCTTCCCCTAAAATATTATCCTCCTTCCCCTGAAATATTATCCTCCTTCCCCTGAAACATTATCCTCCTTCCCCTGAAATATTATCCTCCTTCCCCTAAAATATTATCCTCCTTCCCCTAAAATATTATCCTCCTTCCCCTGAAACATTATCCTCCTTCCCCTGAAATATTATCCTCCTTCCCCTAAAATATTATCCTCCTTCCCCTGAAACATTATCCTCCTTCCCCTGAAATATTATCCTCCTTCCCCTAAAATATTATCCTCCTTCCCCTGAAACATTATCCTCCTTCCCCTAAAATATTATCCTCCTTCCCCTGAAACATTATCCTCCTTCCCCTGAAACATTATCCTCCTTCCCCTAAAATATTATCCTCCTTCCCCTGAAACATTATCCTCCTTCCCCTGAAACATTATCCTCCTTCCCCTGAAACATTATCCTCCTTCCCCTAAAATATTATCCTCCTTCCCCTGAAACATTATCCTCCTTCCCCTGAAATATTATCCTCCTTCCCCTAAAATATTATCCTCCTTCCCCTGAAACATTATCCTCCTTCCCCTAAAATATTATCCTCCTTCCCCTGAAATATTATCCTCCTTCCCCTGAAACATTATCCTCCTTCCCCTGAAACATTATCCTCCTTCCCCTGAAACATTATCCTCCTTCCCCTGAAACATTATCCTCCTTCCCCTGAAACATTATCCTCCTTCCCCTGAAACATTATCCTCCTTCCCCTGAAACATTATCCTCCTTCCCCTGAAACATTATCCTCCTTCCCCTAAAATATTATCCTCCTTCCCCTAAAATATTATCCTCCTTCCCCTGAAACATTATCCTCCTCCCATTAAACATTATCCTCCTTCCCTTGAAACATTATCCTCCTTCCCCTAAAACATTATCCTCCTTCCCCTAAAACATTATCCTCCTTCCCCTAAAACATTATCCTCCTTCCCCTGAAACATTATCCTCCTTCCCTTGAAACATTATCCTCCTTCGCCTAAAACATTATCCTCCTTCCCTTGAAACATTATCCTCCTTCCCCTAAAACATTATCCTCCTTCCCTTGAAACATTATCCTCCTTCCCCTAAAACATTATCCTCCTTCCCCTGAAACATTATCCTCCTTCCCTTGAAACATTATCCTCCTTCCCCTAAAACATTATCCTCCTTCCCTTGAAACATTATCCTCCTTCCCCTAAAACATTATCCTCCTTCCCCTAAAACATTATCCTCCTTCCCCTAAAACATTATCCTCCTTCCCCTGAAACATTATCCTCCTTCCCTTGAAACATTATCCTCCTTCGCCTAAAACATTATCCTCCTTCCCTTGAAACATTATCCTCCTTCGCCTAAAACATTATCCTCCTTCCCCTAAAACATTATCCTCCTTCCCTTGAAACATTATCCTCCTTCGCCTAAAACATTATCCTCCTTCCCCTAAAACATTATCCTCCTTCCCCTAAAACATTATCCTCCTTCCCCTAAAACATTATCCTCCTTCCCCTGAAACATTATCCTCCTTCCCTTGAAACATTATCCTCCTTCGCCTAAAACATTATCCTCCTTCCCTTGAAACATTATCCTCCTTCGCCTAAAACATTATCCTCCTTCCCCTAAAACATTATCCTCCTTCCCCTGAAACATTATCCTCCTTCCCTTGAAACATTATCCTCCTTCCCCTAAAACATTATCCTCCTTCCCCTAAAACATTATCCTCCTTCCCCTAAAACATTATCCTCCTTCCCCTGAAACATTATCCTCCTTCCCTTGAAACATTATCCTCCTTCGCCTAAAACATTATCCTCCTTCCCTTGAAACATTATCCTCCTTCGCCTAAAACATTATCCTCCTTCCCCTAAAACATTATCCTCCTTCCCTTGAAACATTATCCTCCTTCGCCTAAAACATTATCCTCCTTCCCCTAAAACATTATCCTCCTTCCCCTAAAACATTATCCTCCTTCCCCTGAAACATTATCCTCCTTCCCCTAAAACATTATCCTCCTTCCCCTAAAACATTATCCTCCTTCCCCTAAAACATTATCCTCCTTCCCTTGAAACATTATCCTCCTTCGCCTAAAACATTATCCTCCTTCCCCTGAAACATTATCCTCCTTCCCCTGAAACATTATCCTCCTTCCCCTAAAACAATCCTCCTTCCCCTGAAACATTATCCTCCTTCCCCTAAAACAATCCTCCTTCCCCTGAAACATTATCCTCCTTCCCCTAAAACATTATCCTCCTTCCCCTGAAACATTATCCTCCTTCCCCTAAAACATTATCCTCCTTCCCCTGAAACATTATCCTCCTTCCCCTGAAACATTATCCTCCTTCCCCTGAAACATTATCCTCCTTCCCCTAAAACATTATCCTCCTTCCCCTAAAACATTATCCTCCTTCCCCTAAAACATTATCCTCCTTCCCCTAAAACATTATCCTCCTTCCCCTAAAACATTATCCTCCTTCCCCTAAAACATTATCCTCCTTCCCCTAAAACATTATCCTCCTTCCCCTAAAACATTATCCTCCTTCCCCTAAAATATTATCCTCCTTCCCCTGAAACATTATCCTCCTTCCCTTGAAACATTATCCTCCTTCCCTTGAAACATTATCCTCCTTCCCCTAAAACATTATCCTCCTTCCCCTAAAACATTATCCTCCTTCCCCTAAAACATTATCCTCCTTCCCCTAAAACATTATCCTCCTTCCCCTGAAACATTATCCTCCTTCCCCTGAAACATTATCCTCCTTCCCCTGAAACATTATCCTCCTTCCCCTAAAACATTATCCTCCTTCCCCTAAAACATTATCCTCCTTCCCCTGAAACATTATCCTCCTTCGCCTAAAACATTATCCTCCTTCCCCTAAAACATTATCCTCCTTCCCCTGAAACATTATCCTCCTTCGCCTAAAATATTATCCTCCTTCCCCTAAAACATTATCCTCCTTCCCCTAAAACATTATCCTCCTTCCCCTAAAACATTATCCTCCTTCCCCTGAAACATTATCCTCCTTCGCCTAAAACATTATCCTCCTTCCCCTAAAACATTATCCTCCTTCCCCTGAAACATTATCCTCCTTCGCCTAAAATATTATCCTCCTTCCCCTGAAACATTATCCTCCTTCGCCTAAAACATTATCCTCCTTCCCCTAAAACATTATCCTCCTTCCCCTGAAACATTATCCTCCTTCGCCTAAAATATTATCCTCCTTCCCCTAAAACATTATCCTCCTTCCCCTGAAACATTATCCTCCTTCCCCTGAAACATTATCCTCCTTCCCCTGAAACATTATCCTCCTTCCCCTGAAACATTATCCTCCTTCGCCTAAAACATTATCCTCCTTCCCCTAAAACATAATCCTCCTTCCCCTAAAACATTATCCTCCTTCCCCTAAAACATTATCCTCCTTCGCCTAAAACATTATCCTCCTTCCCCTAAAACATAATCCTCCTTCCCCTAAAACATAATCCTCCTTCCCCTGAAACATTATCCTCCTTCCCCTAAAACATTATCCTCCTTCCCCTGAAACATTATCCTCCTCCCATTAAACATTATCCTCCTTCGCCTAAAACATTATCCTCCTTCCCCTGAAACATTATCCTCCTCCTAAAACATAATCCTCCTTCCCCTGAAACATTATCCTCCTCCCATTAAATATTATCCTCCTTCCCCTAAAACAATCCTCCTTCCCCTGAAACATTATCCTCCTCCCATTAAACATTATCCTCCTCCTCCTAAAACATTATCCTCCTCCCATTAAATATTATCCTCCTTCCCCTGAAACATTATCCTCCTTCCCCTGAAACATTATCCTCCTTCCCCTGAAACATTATCCTCCTTTCCCTGAAACATTATCCTCCTTCCCCAGAAATATTATCTTCCTCCCCGTAAGTATTATCATCGTCTCACTGAAGTATTATCCGGTTAGACTTGCTATAATAATTTACAAGGTGTCGTGGTCGTTTCGGCTGCTGGTTGTGCTGTTACTGATCCAGTCGTGTCCAATTACCAAACTTCTGTATATTTTTACTCTCTTATCGTCTTAATTTTGAGCAATTTAAGAGCGAAATATTCTGAAAATAACCTGTAGTATAGATAATATACGTCTTCAATTATGAAATATGAGAGAATCTTCCTTGGTCAGAGGAGGAGGCAGAGGATAAGATAGAGGGAGGTAGGAAAGAGACGGAGGGAGTTGGGAGAAGGAGAAAGGGAGAGAGGTGAGAGAGGCAGGTGAGAGAGAGATAGACAAGCAGGTGGGAGAGAGAGAGATAGAGGGAGGTGAAAGGGCGGGAGGTGTACGGTACTTACCCTGGAGAGTGTGTGGGCTGACCAGTGTCCACGTGTACCTGTGCCAGGAAGAAAGATACTCTTAGTTATGCACACTACACATACACACACAGAGCTCAACCTTCATTACTCCTGTTTGATGAGTATGAGGATGGGGTAGACATGAACCAGTGCAAGGTAAGGAATAGTAGTATCAGTGTGTGGTACACTAATGCAGATGATTATCTAATAAGAGTGATGAGATGAAGGAAAGAACAGCTAAGGTCATGCCAGACATAATAGCTATCACTGAGACAAAGTTAACATAACTATCAGATACTGTATATCCAGCTGGATACCAAGTGTTAATTAAGGAAGATCAAAGAAATATCGTTCGAGGAAGAGTGGCATTATTAATTAGAAATCAATGGAGTTTTGAAGTAGTGAGAGGAGTAAACAGACTAGAAGAAAATTTCAAAGTGTGTTATGTTAAGAATGGTAAACTGAAAGTAATTGTTCCACTGCTATAAAACCCGCCACTTAATATCAGGAGACGAAGGCAGGAATTTGAGGACAACCACCAAGCGATGGCTGACATCATAGCAGAAGCAGCCAAGAGTGCATTCAGAGCTAAAGCGAAGCTACTTTATAATGAAAGATTTCAACTACAAAGAGCCCAAGAGACTAACAAGAGGAGGATATAGTGAACACACTCAGTACTACAGTATAGGATGGAAGACGCAGCAAACTAATTAATTTGTGGCTGAAAAGGAGCCCAGAAGATACAGCAAGACCCCTCACAACACAACCAGGACACATCATAATAGCCTCTCGATACAATCTCGTGCGACGACACTTTATCATGAGTGGTGAAAGACGTTGTTGTGGCACCACCAACCAGCCTCATCACTGTGTGGCTGTGGCTCCGTCTCGTCCACTCACACGTGGCTGTCTTCCACGACCGCCCACTCACCGCTGACCTGACAACGCTAGTGCTCTTCAACGCATTTCGTAGGGTAAAAGAAACATCATCTTACCGTCATGTGATTACACTCAAAAGAGATGACTTGATGCCGGTGAGGGGCTCTTGATCCAAGGAACCAGACATATCCCATTTTCCAGGGTCTATATAACCCTTATAGGTTTAACACTTCTCCCCTGATGAAAATAAAATTGGTTTGTCAGTTACGAGAGGCAAGCGCCTCCTCTTCTAAACTTTCGTTGTTCTTTGAGGTGTAGCATAACGGAAATTTCATTAAGTTTAGGTTACGTTGTTTGACTAGTTTTAGTGAAAAAATAAAAATTTGCATAATATCCTCTCTTTATGTATAACGGGAATTACCAACAGGCCCCTGGCTGTCTTCAAGACAGAACTCGACAAATTCCTCATCTCAGTTCCTGATCAGCCGGGGCTGTGGTGAATACATCGGACTGCGGGCAGAAAGTACCAACAAACTGAACGATCAAGCTAGGGAGCCGTGACCTCCGGAAGCTATTACAGGTAACGCACAAGTAGCTGTAGTTAACTGTTTCTCTGGGAGTGGGGTGAGAGAGTTCAGGTGATCTTGTGCTAATGATTGTGACTGCAGGTGTTAATAATCTTCCCAACACACTTAACAATTTTAATAACGTTACGGCAGGTGCTCTGTCTGCCACCTTTGTGGAGTGGGTTATCTTTTTTTTTGAGAGAGAGTTCGTGACATGATACATGTGTCCAGACTGTCTATTAGTTACTGTGAGGAAGTTTTTCAAGTCTTGGTGAATATATTACATGAGCAGTGTGCGGTCGTCAACACAAGAGGGAAGACCTAGTTTAGGGTTATGTAAGAAATGAAAATAAAGTTTTGTGTAATAATATTGGTAAAATTACCGACAATATGTTAAGTAAAAGAACAAAAGTGTAACTAATGTGACATTTTATTGTGGCAACGTTTCGCTCTCCAGGAGCTTTGTCAAGGCGTTACTGTTTGACGAAGCTCCTGAAGAGCGAAACAGTGCCACAATAAAATGTCTCATTAGTTGGACTTGTGTCATTTTACTTAACACAAAGTTTGGAGTCTCCCTGATGAAAGACTTCAGAGAGGTTGTCATCCTGTAGTGTAAGAGCTGACTCACCACGGAGTCGTACTGAGTCTCCGGTGTCTCGCTCATTTCTTTGTCGTCAGTAAAATCTTCCCTAAACAGGGACCCGCTATCAAATGTGACTTTTGTATTTGATTTTACACCTGACTAAAACTATTTTAGATTACTTTTAATTCTGCAGCTAGATGATGATGATGATGATGATGATGATAATGATGATGATAATGATGATGATAATGATGCTGATGATAATGATGATGCTGATGATGATGATGATGATAATAATGATGATGATAATGATGATGATAATGATGATGATGATAATAATGATGATGATAATAATGATGATGATAATGATGATGATGATGATGATGATGATGATGCTGATGATGATGATGATGATAATAATGATGATGATAATGATGATAATGATGATGATGATGATGATAATAATGATGATAATGATGATAATGATGATGACAATGATGATGATGATGCTGATGATGATGATGATGATAATAATGATGATAATGATGATGATAATGATGATGATGATGATGATAATAATGATGATGATAATGATGATAATGATGATGATAATGATGATGATAATGATGCTGATGATGATGATGATGCTGATGATGATGATGATAATAATGATGATAATATGATGATGCTGATGATGATGATGATAATGATGATGCTGATGATGCTGATGACGATGATGATAATGATAATGATAATGATGATGCTGATGATGATGATGATGATGCTGATGATGATGCTGATGATGATGCTGATGATGCTGATGATGATGCTGATGATGCTGCTGATGATGATGATGATGCTGATGATGCTGCTGCTGATGCTGCTGATGCTGCTGCTGATGATGATGATGCTGATGATGATGATGCTGATGATGATGCTGATGATGCTGATGATGATGCTGATGATGCTGCTGATGCTGCTGATGCTGCTGCTGATGATGATGATGCTGATGATGATGATGCTGATGATGCTGCTGATGATGATGATGATGCTGCTGATGATGCTGATGATGCTGCTGATGCTGATGATGATGCTGATGATGCTGATGATGATGATGCTGATGATGATTACTGCTGCGCCTCTCTTCTGCTCTTTGTATTATGTTTCAAAATTAACTCGATGTTTTCTATTTCTTTAATATGTACTTGTTGTCGCAGTGGTGTGTGTGCAACCTCTGAGAGTTATGACTCACTCTCTCTCTCTCTCTCTCTCTCTCTCTCTCTCTCTCTCTCTCTCTCTCTCTCTCTCTGTCTCTCTCTCTCTGTCTCTCTCTCTCTCTCTCTCTCACTGTCAGTAAAGGTTGTGTTATTCTTTCAGACTTGCATTATCATCTACTTTTCTTGATGTTATGACTCTGGAACAAAGTTTAAGCGCCACTGAGCTCATGTTACACACAAACACTGTCATCATAACTACCATCAAGGATTTTAGAAAACTGACGGGCTGATAAATGGAAATGTTTCGCCAGCCACGTGGCTTCTTCAGTCCAGTACAGAGAAGAACGGTAGAAGGTGAGAAGGAGTTTGAGGTAATCAGTCCCTCAGCCTTGAATCGATGTTTTCAGTCCATCAATCTTGATAAAAGATTGATGGACTGATAACATAGACTCCAGGACGAGGGACTTATTACCTCAAACTCCTCCTCACCTTGGCAATATAAACACAAATGCAGTATAATGTGATCCTTTATTGACTACGTTTCGCCCACACAGTGGGCTTTTTCACCTTCCACCGTTCTTCTCTGTACTGGACTGAAGACGACACTGACTGGCAAAAACGTTTCCAGAACAAAAATACCCAAATGTTGCATGTGTCTCAATTATCAACTACCATCAACACTGCTCTCTCTCTCTCTCTCTCTCTCTCTCTCTCTCTCTCTCTCACACACACACACACACACACACATGGTAAACATGACAGCTAACAAAATCTTAAGAGGAACTGAGAGGGTAGACAGGGACAGACTGCACTGAGAGGACCTGGATCACAAGGATACAGGTAGAAGTTGAAGATAAAGATGAGACACAGGGATGTTTGGAAGAGTTTCTTTAGTCTCAGGGTGGTTGACAAGTGCAATGATTTGCATGAGACAGTGGTGGAGGAAAACTTAATACACAGCTTCAAGAGTAGAAGAGTACAAGGGGGAGAGGGAAGGTGGTGTAAGTACGAGGCGAGCTAGGTGGGGTTAGAGGCAGAACAGGAGGCAGGGTAGGAGGCAGGGTAGAAGGCAGGGTAGGAGACGGGGTATGAGGCGGGGTAGGAAGTAGGGTAGGAGGCAGGGTAGGAAGCAGCGTAGGAGACGAGGTAAAAGGCGACGTAGGAGGCAGGGTAGGAGAAAGGGTAGGAGGCAGGGTAGGAGGCAGGGTAGGAGGCAGGGTAGGAGGCAGGGTAGGAGGCAAGGGAAGAGGCGAGGTAGAAGGCAGGGTAGGAGGCGAGGTAGGAAGCTGCGTAGGAGACGAGGTAGGAAGCAGAGTCGGAGGCGAGGTAGGAGGCAGGGTAGGAGGAAGGGTAGGAGGCGAGGTAGGAGGTGAGGTAGGAGGTGAGGTAGGAGGCGGGGTAGGAGGCAGGGTAGGAGGTGAGGTCAAAGGCGGGGTAGGAGGCGGGGGGGGGATGTTAGGAAGAGTAAGGACAAGAGGGGATGGGAACAATGGGAAAATTAAGTAAGATTAGTGAGACGAATGAGTGTACAAATGAGAACAATGGGGGAGAGGGAGAAGCTAGATACACAGATTAGAATGGTTGGAGAATCTGAACAAAGAAGAGAAAGGGGAGCGGGAAAAAACGTAGAGAAGAGAACGCAGGGAAATTAAGGAAAGTGATACAAAAAGTGCGAAGATATCTGAAAGAGTGGCTAAGAAATATTAAGGAAGCAAAGTTAAGAAATGCCGGGAAGAAGCAAAGAGGAGAAATACTTGGAAGAAAAGCGAAGTTGAGAAATATTTGAAATGTACTGAGAAGCAAAGAAGAGAGGAAGGAAGAGCGGACAAATGAAGATCCCCGAAGCAAATGATAGGATAAGGAAAGATAAAGGGGCGATATACTAAAGAAAAGAGACAATGAAACAGATGAGAGAAGCCAGAAAGACAAACGGTGTGAAGGGAAGACTGAGTGTTGTGAACAGCAGATACAAACTAAAGACGTACTTGGAGGTATAATAATGATAAGTAGAGGAGGTAGCAGTATGAGTGAAGGAGTTAGGAACTACGAGACCTGGAACCCCAGGGACACATCTGCTGGGGTTTTCAACCTGGAAGACTGTGAGCCAGACAGCATATAGCCCAGGCACAAAGAGAGAGCGAGATGATAGAGGTAATATTTCCTGAGATAGCAACGACAATAGTGGAAGATCTCCCTTTATTTTTTAGAATTGGAGTATTTGACAACAGAAGGAAGAGGCCCTTATATGTAGTGGCTGACAGAAAAAAAGAGCAAGATATCGGGTGCTGACTTACAAAACCTAAGATGATCCTTCAGTTTCGACAAGAGGACCTGCAGTGCCTCACTGCATCAAACAGTATGTATAAAAAAAAGAGGATACAAGGGAAAAGGAAGGAAATGTCTTCCCTAGAGGAAACAAAAGTCTCACTACCGCCCATACTCTCTATACCCTTACCATTGTACACAGCATCTTATCAATGCTGACCCCAAACTAGAAACATCTCCCATATTTTGTTCCCCATACACCACCACAACATTTAACACTCCTCAGACACCCATGCCTCCTTCCAATCCTTTCTTAACATATCATTCCCAACCACACCATCAGCTCCTACACTCAACCATGTCTCCAGCTACCAATACATGTCAACCAAACTCCCACTAGTTATACTCAAGGCGTCACCTGTGGCATCTTCCTCCTCCACTATCAGCATGACAATTGTGCCTCTGACTACCATCACAGAGACCCAATACTAAGTTATTATTTACTTAATTTTTGCTTATGTGAAGAAAGTAATTTGGATTTTTTCCTAGTTTCTTGAATTGCTCTTTGTTTCTTTTGTGTTCCTAAGCAATTCAACAATCTTCTTAATTCTGTAAGGGTTTCTACACTTTATTTACAAGTATGTTCTTTATGTGTATTTTCTTACAAGACGCTGGTGGCATCATCACCCTTCAAGAATGTAACAAGAAAAGAAAAAAGAAAAAGAAAAGAGAAACTCTGGCAATCTAGAGTGTGATGCCCTGACAATTGTTGTTGATGTTTTAGATCTACAAGGGCAGCAGCGGCCAGTGTTATAACACTCACTGCGGTTCAAAATATCCATTATTTTCTAATCCTTCTGGCATACTAAGTATGTCAGAAGGATTACCAATTCTTGTTTTTCTTCCTCCCATTTTACGTTTTATTTTGCTCACAACTCGAAACGCCTCATCCATATGGCTTCATTTTTTTAAATACTTGTGTACGTCAACGAGGACCAAATTTTAGGACCAATTTTGATGTTCACATTCCTATGATGGAAGTTAATGAAGCCATTCCAGTATGTTGGAATGGCTGGGATAACTTCCAAGATCCGCGGTGCTGCAACTTCAAACCTTGACAAAAGTTTCCCAATAATAGGGCGGTGCAGAGTGAAATTCAAATTTAATGTGTAAAGTAGTATGAAATCTTCATTTCCATTAACTCACGTTAAATAAATTTCGGTTTGACTCTTCTGAACGACTTTAATGAGTGATGCATCTTGGGGCCAGAATGACACACATTAAGTATCCTTGGCGTGCTGGCAACGCTGTTCATGGAATAAAACAATAAAATAAACCTGGAATGGCTGGAATGCGTGACATAACTCCAGAATGACAAGTCTGATCGGCTTCAAATTTTCGGAACCACACCAGTGGTGAAACCACTGGTGTGGTTCCCTGAACTACACTGTCACTTGCTGCCATAAGTCCCAATTTAACAATTTTATTGAATAAATAGTGATTGCTCTGTCTTCATAAAATTAATGGTACATTCTATAATAAGGATGATAACCCATAAGTATAGTCAAAATAGCTGGAAATTTAAAATTTTACTGAAATAGTTCTTATAATCATAATCAAGCACTAAACCCGCAAGGGTCCACTGAAATAGTTATTAAACTTGGAATCGCTGAAATCACATCAATTACTCGTGAATACCTTTTCTGATCGGCTTCAAACCCTAAATGCTACTGTATCTTAAGAATTTGGTCTTAACAATTTACTAATTTTTTGCCAATTTTAACAAACAGGGTTTTCAAAATAAACTGTTTTTTTTCCTTACAGGATTGTAGAGAATTTTAAACAGCATGTAAATGTAAAAAGCAAACTAAAAAAAAAAAAAAAAACTCCGGGATTTATGGTACACAGTATTTAAATTTAACGAGACGAGGCTTTCCTATTTTTTCAGAAAACTGTCAGCAACACTTGTTAGCTTTTTTCATAAATTTTTGTTTATTACTCAAGAACGTCTTTTTCAATCTGCTTCAAAATTTCATCACTTAATATGCGTATGTTGGGCAATATTCACGGGACTATTTGCATGTGTGAATGTCTTAATGCTACATACATCATTGGTTTAGAAAGACACGTAAGCAAACATTATGACATATTTATTAGAAAACGTTTCGGTCCTAGGACCTTGATCACTTCTAACATACAGAGGTAGAAAGACATTATATATAGGCGGAGAGTGAGGTGTGAGTGACGCATGACCTGAAGAATGTTATGTTGGGTTGAGGACGGGTAGACGATGAGATCATGTGACTCCTGTGTTGTTGGGTTGGTGGTGCTTGAGCACCACCAACCATGTGACTCCTGTGTTGTTGGGTTGGTGGTGCTTGAGCACCACCAACCATGTGACTCCTGTGTTGTTGGATTGGTGCTGCTTGAGCACCACTAACCCAACAACACAGGAGTCACATGATCTCATCGTCTACCCGTCCTCAACCCAACATAACATTCTTCAGGTCATGCGTCACTCACACCTCACTCTCCGCCTATATATAATGTCTTTCTATCTCTGTATGTTAGAAGTGATCAAGGTCCTAGGACCGAAACGTTTTCTAATAAATATGTCATAATGTTTGCTTACGTGTCTTTCTAAACCAACTTGTCAGTTTGAACATTAAAATGGTATAAAATACCGACAGGTTGTCAGTATTTATTACAACTTGTCAGTATTTATTACCAAGGTTTATACCATATACATCATTCCCATAGTTTTATTTCCGTGATATTACTGGAGAAAGTCTCCTCTCAGCCGCCATTTTGCAACGTTTAACCTCAAAATAATATAGCATTATTTTACCTTATTGCATTATATTTTCCCTATGATGCTAGTAAGGGGCTCTTGATCCAAGGAACCGGACTTATCTGTCCGAATAACATTTGAATGCCTCCCATTCAACAGCGCTATATGACTCCTACGGGTTTAGGACTTTCTTCTGATTAAAATATAACAATTGTGAACGGCATCAATATTCATTGGTTGATGCATCGTATAAATAGATGGAACACTTCATGGGTTAAGTCTGTGTAGATACAAGTTTGTTGGATTCTGCACAATAACTGAAGTACCGTATATAAGCTAAAACGTTGTATAGTTTTTAAAATAGGTTAGATAAATACATGAGTGGGTGTGGGTGGGTGTGAGTTAGACCTGACTAGCTTGTGCTATTAGGGCTGAT
Source organism: Cherax quadricarinatus (assembly GCF_038502225.1). Classification (NCBI taxonomy): domain Eukaryota; kingdom Metazoa; phylum Arthropoda; class Malacostraca; order Decapoda; family Parastacidae; genus Cherax; species Cherax quadricarinatus. The sequence continues at coordinate 4,855,682 of NC_091301.1, forward strand.
GCCGTGCTCCTTCCTTAAGTGAATGTGACCAACTTAAACCGGTAGGAGACTTGAACCTGCCTCGCATGGGCCAGTAGGTCTGCTGCAGTGTTCCTTCTTTCTTATGTTCTTAACTGAAAAAAATGCATCTTGTGGTCAGTTTTATATGTTTAGTGTTGATGTGTTTTACTTCACAGGAAATTAACTCTTGATGTTAGGTTGTGTAAGTTATCATGTGTCAGTTTTATTAGCCATGTTGGCGTCTGTGAAATAATTACAAAATGGCTTTTGTCATCAGAAATAAGTTACAGAACTTGACTATATTTATTCTGGATTAAACCAACTTAATGTTCTTTTATATGTCTATAATAACATGTGTGTGCGAGGCCTCGAGACACTCTGAAACACTTGCCATGTCATGTATATTACACTTACATAAAACTTGCTTACTTTCTTAAGAGAAAAATTTAGACTGATTTTAGCCCATGTAGGTCCCAGTTACTTTTTAAAAGAAATTGGAAAAAGTGAAAATGCGTTTTCACAAGCTAATTTCTGAGTACCGCATCTTATTAGCCTCAAGCCTTCCACCTGAGTGACTTCATCATCAATCTGCTTGTGTATTTTAGAATAGTAGTCTCTGATCTCTCTAAAAAGTCTGAATTAGATTTGGATCATATACGACCTAATTTAAAGTTTTATGGAAGAAATCTGGATATTAGTTTCATATGACGACTTATGTCTATTTTGGATTCCCATCAAATCTTCAAAAAGGTATGCTTGATAAAGCTCCTGGAGAGCGAAACGTTGCCACAATAAAAATGTCACATTAGTTGCACTGGTGACCTTCGACCTAACATATTGTGGGTAATTCTACCAACATTAATACTACTGAGCCATATTGGGCAGGTTCTCTAAAAGACATCGTCTGTCAGTCGCTGCAGCTGTACACAACCCGTATATGTGGTGACCTATACTTGCAGTGTCTGACAGATGTGTCTGACAGATTGAACATTAAAATGGTATAAAATACCGACAGGTTGTTATCTCAGTAGTAGTAACCAGTTACCAGTAACCAGTGTACCGTTGAGTCAACGGTACACTGGTTACTGGTAACTGGTTACTACTACTGAGAGTTAGGTAAGACACATATGCAACAGTTAGGTATCTTTATTATGAAACGTTTCGCCTACACAGTAGGCTTCTTCAGTCAAGTACAGACACTGCAACACAAGGGTATCTTGGTACAGACCTGCAATCAACTTCGACAACTTCCACTAGTGAGAGGGGCTGGATTTGAGAGGGACCTGACCTCTCAACATCTGAGTTCTTACCTCTCCTAGTGGCCTACGTCTCACCTCTTGGCGCTATAAAAAGCTCCATCCTGTCACTTCATCTCCATATTGTTTCATACTATGGAACAATGCTCTTCTCCAGACTGAGGGACTGACCACCTCAAAACTTTAAGGGTGATGGACTGATTACATCGTCTTCAAGTATCTTCTGCTTCTATCAACTTTTCTGTACTTGACTGAAGAAGCCTACTGTGTAGGCGAAACGTTTCATAATAAAGATACCTAACTGTTGCATATGTGTCTTACCTAACAACCTGTCGGTATTTTATACCATTTTAATGTTCAATCTGTCAGACACTGCAACACAAGGGTATCTCGGTACAGACCTGCAATCAACTTCGACAACTTCCACTAGTGAGAGGGGCTGGATTTGAGAGGGACCTGACCTCTCAACATCTGAGTTCTTACCTCTCCTAGTGGCCTACGTCTCACCTCTTGGCGCTATAAAAAGCTCCATCCTGTCACTTCTTCTCCATATTGTTCCATACTAAGGAACAATGCTCTTCTCCAGACTGAGGGACTGACCACCTCAAAACTTTAAGGGTGATGGACTGATTACATCGTCTTCAAGTATCTTCTGCTTCTATCAACTTTTCTATACTTGACTGAAGAAGCCTACTGTGTAGGCGAAACGTTTCATAATAAAGATACCTAACTGTTGCATATGTGTCTTACCTAACAACCTGTCGGTATTTTATACCATTTTAATGTTCAATCTGTCAGACACTGCAACACAAGGGTATCTTGGTACAGACCTGCAATCAACTTCGACAACTTCCCCTAGTGAGAGGGGCTGGATTTGAGAGGGACCTGACCTCTCAACATCTGAGTTCTTACCTCTCCTAGTGGCCTACGTCTCACCTCTTGGCGCTATAAAAAGCTCCATCCTGTCACTTCTTCTCCATATTGTTTCATACTATGGAACAATGCTCTTCTCCAGACTTAGGGACTGACCACCTCAAAACTTTAAGGGTGATGGACTGATTACATCGTCTTCAAGTATCTTCTGCTTCTATCAACTTTTCTGTACTTGACTGAAGAAGCCTACTGTGTAGGCGAAACGTTTCATAAATACAATACAATACAATACCGACAAGTTGGTTTAAAAAGACACGTAAGAAAACACTATAACATATTTATTAGAAAACGTTTCGGTCCTGGGACCTTGATCACTTCTAACATACAGAGGTAGAAAGACATTATATATATAGGCGAAGAGTGAGATGTGACGCACGTGACCTGAGGAATGTCATAAGAACATAAGAATGGAGGAACACTGTAGAAGGCCTACTGGCCCATGCGAGGCAGGTCCTTATCAAAACAACCTCTGCCTATGATGAGGACGGGTAGACGATGAAATCATGTGACTCCTCTGTTGTTGGGTTGGTGCTGCTTAAGTATCATGTATGCCAATGTTTTTGAAATTTTGTAGTTTCCAGTGTTGCGTTCTATAGTGTCGGTGACGGCGATTAGTGAGGCTTCTAGGCACCGTCGGCGTCTGAGGTCTGGTTCGGTGAGAACGAGTTGTGCCTCGTTCCAGTTCATCAAATGCCCCGTGGAGTCTCTGTGGAGGACACAGGCGTACCTTACATCGTCTCTGTTAGAGGCATTTCGATGCTCATTCAGAGACCTCTATCAAAGACCTCACTACGAAACGCAGCCCCACACCTCTAACTTCTACAGCAGGCGTCTACACTATCCCCTGTGGGTTCTGTCCCAAGAAATATGTAGGCGAGACAGGCAGAGATCTTGCAGTCCGCCTGAATGAGCATCGAAATGCCTCTAATAGAGACGATGTAAGGTACGCCTGTGTCCTCCACAGAGACTCCACGGGGCATTTGATGAACTGGAACGAGGCACAACTCGTTCTCACCGAACCAGACCTCAGACGCCGACGGTGCCTAGAAGCCTCACTAATCGCCGTCACCGACACTATAGAACGCAACACTGGAAACTACAAAATTTCAAAAACATTGGCATACATGATACTTAAGCAGCACCAACCCAACAACAGAGGAGTCACATGATTTCATCGTCTACCCGTCCTCATCAGTCCATACGTAGGAGAAACTTGAAGAACAGGAGGAGAATGAGGTAATCAGTCCCTCAACCTTGTGTCTAATTTATCAACATGTCGGTTCTCTGAACCATTCATCTACAAAGAGAGCCAGGTAGTGAGAAAGTCAGGTAGTGAGAGAGCCAGGTAGTAAGAAAGTCAGGTAGTGAGTGAGAGGGCCAGGTAGTGAGAGAGCCAGGTAGTGAGAGAGCCAGGTAGTGAGTGAGCCAGGTAGTGAGAGAGAGTCAGGTAGTGAGTGAGAGAGACAAGTAGTGAGAGCAGGTGGTGAATGAGAGCTACGTGGTGATTGTGAGAGCCAGGTAGTGAGTGACAGAGCCAGGTGGTGAGAGAGCCAGGTAGTGAGTGAGACAGCCAGGTAGAGAGCCAGGTAGTGAGAGCAGGAAGTGAATGAGAACCAGGTGGTGAGTGAGAGAACCTGGTAGTGAGTGAGAGTCAGATAGTGAGACCAGGTTGTGAAAGCAGGTGGTGAATGAGAGCCAAGGGTGATTGCGAGAGCCATGTAGTGAGAGAGCCAGGTAGTGAGTGAGAGAGCCAGGTGGTGAGAGCAGGTGGTGAATGAGAGAGTCAGGTGGTGATTGTGAGGGCCAGGTAGTGAGAGAGCCAGGTAATGAGAGCCAGGTGGTGAGTGAGAGAGCCAGGTAGTGAGAGAGCCAGGTAATGAGAGCCAGGTGGTGAGAGAACCAGGTAGTGAGAGAGCCAGGTAATGAAAGCCAGGTGGTGAGTGAGAGAGCCAGGTAGTGAGAGAGCCAGGTAATGAGAGCCAGGTGGTGAGAGAACCAGGTAGTGAGAGCCAGGTGGTGAGAGAACCAGGTAGTGAGAGCCAGGTAATGAGAGCCAGGTGGTGAGTGAGAGAGCCAGGTAGTGAGTGAGAGGGCCAAGTAGTGAGAGAGCCAGGTAGTGAGTGAAAGGATCAAGTAGTGAGAGAGCCAGGTAGTGAGAGAGAGGGCCAAGTAGTGAGAGAGCCAGGTAGTGAGAGAGCCAGGTAGTGAGCGAGAGAGCCAGGTGGTGAGTGAGAGGGCCAAGTAGTGAGAGAGCCAGGTAGTGAGTGAGAGAGCCAGGTAGAGAGCCATGTAGTGAGTGAGGGAGACAGGTAGTGAGAGCAGGAAGTGAATGAGAACCAGGTGGTGAGTGAGAGAACCTGGTGGTGAGTGAGAGAACCTGGTAGTGAGTGAGAGAGTCAGGTAGTGAGACCAGGTTGTGAAAGCAGGTGGTGAATGAGAGCCAAGGGTGATTGTGAGAGCCATGTAGTGAGAGAGCCAGGTAGTGAGTGAGAGAGCCAGGCGGTGAGAGCAGGTGGTGAATGAGAGAGTCAGGTGGTGATTGTGAGGGCCAGGTAGTGAGAGAGCCAGGTGGTGAGTGAGAGCCAGGTAGTGAGAGAGCCAGGTAATGAGAGCCAGGTGGTGAGAGAACCAGGTAGTGAGAGCCAGGTGGTGAGAGAACCAGGTAGTGAGAGTCAGGTGGTGAGAGAACCAGGTAGTGAGAGCCAGGTAATGAGAGCAAGGTGGTGAGTGAGAGAGCCAGGTAGTGAGTGAGAGGGTCAAGTAGTGAGAGAGCCAGGTAGTGAGTGAGAGGGTGAAGTAGTGAGAGAGCCAGGTAGTGAGAGAGAGGGCCAAGTAGTGAGAGAGCCAGGTAGTGAGAGAGCCAGGTAGTGAGCGAGAGAGCCAGGTGGTGAGTGAGAGGGCCAAGTAGTGAGAGAGCCAGGTAGTGAGTGAGAGGGTCAAGTAGTGAGAGAGCCAGGTAGTGAGTGAGAGGGTCAAGTAGTGAGAGAGCCAGGTAATGAGAGAGAGGGCCAAGTAGTGAGAGAGCCAGGTAGTGAGCGAGAGAGCCAGGTGGTGAGTGAGAGGGCCAAGTAGTGAGAGAGCCAGGTAGTGAGTGAGAGGGTCAAGTAGTGAGAGAGCCAGGTAGTGAGTGAGAGGGTCAAGTAGTGAGAAAGCCAGGTAATGAGAGAGAGGGCCAAGTAGTGAGAGAGCCAGGTAGTGAGAGAGAGGGTCAAGTAGTGCCAGGTAGTAAGAGAGCCAGGTGGTGAGTGAGAGAGCCAGGTAGTGAGTGAGAGGGTCAAGTAGTGAGAGAGCCAGGTAGTGAGAGAGAGGGCCAAGTAGTGAGAGAGCCAGGTAGTGAGAGAGAGGGCCAAGTAGTGAGAGAGCCAGGTAGTGAGAGAGCCAGGTAGTGAGCGAGAGAGCCAGGTAGAGAGCCATGTAGTGAGTGAGGGAGACAGGTAGTGAGAGCAGGAAGTGAATGAGAACCAGGTGGTGAGTGAGAGAACCTGGTAGTGAGTGAGTCAGGTAGTGAGACCAGGATGTGAAAGCAGGTGGTGAATGAGAGCCAAGGGTGATTGTGAGAGCCATGTAGTGAGAGAGCCAGGTAGTGAGAGCCAGGTGGTGAGAGTACCAGGTAGTGAGAGAGCCAGGTAATGAGAGCCAGGTGGTGAGTGAGAGAGCCAGGTAGTGAGAGAGCCAGGTAATGAGAGCCAGGTGGTGAGAGAACCAGGTAGTGAGAGCCAGGTGGTGAGAGAACCAGGTAGTGAGAGCCAGATAATGAGAGCCAGGTGGTGAGTGAGAGAGCCAGGTAGTGAGTGAGAGGGTCAAGTAGTGAGAGAGCCAGGTAGTGAGTGAGAGGGTCAAGTAGTGAGAGAGCGAGGTAGTGAGAGAGAGGGCCAAGTAGTGAGAGAGCCAGGTAGTGAGAGAGCCAGGTAGTGAGCGAGAGAGCCAGGTGGTGAGTGAGAGGGCCAAGTAGTGAGAGAGCCAGGTAGTGAGTGAGAGGGTCAAGTAGTGAGAGAGCCAGGTAGTGAGTGAGAGGGTCAAGTAGTGAGAGAGCCAGGTAATGAGAGAGAGGGCCAAGTAGTGAGAGAGCCAGGTAGTGAGCGAGAGAGCCAGGTGGTGAGTGAGAGGGCCAAGTAGTGAGAGAGCCAGGTAGTGAGTGAGAGGGTCAAGTAGTGAGAGAGCCAGGTAGTGAGTGAGAGGGTCAAGTAGTGAGAAAGCCAGGTAATGAGAGGGCCAAGTAGTGAGAGAGCCAGGAAGTGAGAGAGCGGGTCAAGTAGTGAGAGCCAGGTAGTAAGAGAGCCAGGTGGTGAGTGAGAGAGCCAGGTAGTGAGTGACAGTGTCAAGTAGTGAGAGAGCCAGGTAGTGAGAGAGAGGAGCCAGAGTGGATGTGCAGAGCCAGGTAGTGAGAGAGGAGCCAGGTGTGGAATGAGAGGCCAGGTGGATTGTGAGAGCCATTGAGCCAGTGGTGAATGAGGACCGGTGGTGATTGTGAGCCAGGTAGTGAGAGAGCCAGGTGGTCAGAGCCAGGTGGTGGTGGAGAGGCCAGGTGGTGAATGAGAGTAGTGGTGAGGTGTGAGCCAGGTGGTGAGAGAGCCAGTAATGAGCCAGGGTGGTGGTGGAGAGAGCCAGGTGATGAAGGAGTGGCTGGTGAAGCCAGGTGGTGAGGCCGGTGGTGAGCCAGGTGTGAGCCAGGTGTGAGTGAGAGGCCAGGTAATGAGAGCCAGGTGGTGAGGTGAGAGACCCAGGGTGAGTGAGCCAGGTGGTGAGGCCAGGTGGTGAGAGAACCGGATGGTGGGAGACCAGGTGTGAGACCAGGTGGTGAGCCAGGTGGTGAGAGACCAGGTAGTGAGAGCCAGGGTAATGAGAGCCAGGTGGTGGGAGGTGAGAGCCAGGTGGTGGAGAGGGAGGGGTCAAGTGGTGGGGAGAGCCAGGTAGTGGTGAGGGTGGGTGAAGTAGTGAGAGAGCCAGGTAGTGAGAGAGAGAGCCAGGTAGTGAGAGAGCCAGGTAGTGAGAGAGCCAGGTAGTGAGAGAGCCAGGTAGTGAGAGAGGGCCAGGTAGTGAGCGAGAGAGCCAGGTAGTGAGAGAGCCAGGTAGTGAGAGTCAGGTAGTGAGCGAGAGAGCCAGGTAGTGAGAGAGCCAGGTAGTGAGCGAGAGAGCCAGGTAGTGAGAGAGAGAGCCAGGGAGAGAGCGAGAGAGCCAGGTAGTGGTGGGGGTCAAGAGTGAAGCCAGTGAGTGAGTGGGGAGGGTCAAGTGGTGAGGTGGAGTAATTGAGGGAGGGCCAATGGTGAGAGAGGGCCAGTGATGAGAGGGAGCAGGGTGGTGAGCAGAGAGCCAGGTGGTGAGAGAGCCAGGTAGTGAGCGAGAGAGCCAGGTAGTGAGAGAGCCAGGTAGTGAGCGAGAGAGCCAGGTAGTGAGCGAGAAAGCCAGGTAGTGAGCGAGAGCCAGGTAGTGAGCGAGAGAGCCAGGTAGTGAGCGAGAGAGCCAGATAGTGAGCGAGAGAGCCAGGTAGTGAGCAGAGATCAGGTGTGAGCAGGGAGGCCGGGTGGTGAGCGAGAGTGCCAGGTTGAGAGAGAGAGAGCCAGGTAGTGAGCGAGAGAGCCAGGTAGTGAGAGAGCCAGGTAGTGAGCGAGAGAGCCAGGTAGTGAGCGAGAGAGCCAGGTAGTGAGCGAGAGGGCCAGGTAGTGAGCGAGAGAGCCAGGTAGTGAGAGAGCCAGGTAGTGAGCGAGAGCCAGGTAGTGAGAGAGCCAGGTAGTGAGCGAGAGAGCCAGGTAGTGAGAGAGCCAGGTAGTGAGCGAGAGAGCCAGGTAGTGAGAGAGCCAGGTAGTGAGCGAGAGAGCCAGGTAGTGAGCGAGAGAGCCAGGTAGTGAGCGAGAGAGCCAGGTAGTGAGCGAGAGAGCCAGGTAGTGAGCGAGAGAGCCAGGTAGTGAGCGAGAGAGCCAGGTAGTGAGCGAGAGAGCCAGGTAGTGAGCGAGAGGGCCAGGTAGTGAGCGAGAGAGCCAGGTAGTGAGCGAGAAAGCCAGGTAGTGAGCGAGAGAGCCAGGTAGTGAGAGAGCCAGGTAGTGAGAGTCAGGTAGTGAGCGAGAGAGCCAGGTAGTGAGCGAGAGAGCCAGGTAGTGAGAGAGCCAGGTAGTGAGCGAGAGCCAGGTAGTGAGCGAGAGAGCCAGGTAGTGAGAGAGCCAGGTAGTGAGCGAGAGAGCCAGGTAGTGAGAGAGCCAGGTAGTGAGCGAGAGAGCCAGGTAGTGAGAGAGCCAGGTAGTGAGCGAGAGAGCCAGGTAGTGAGAGAGCCAGGTAGTGAGCGAGAGAGCCAGGTAGTGAGCGAGAGAGCCAGGTAGTGAGAGAGCCAGGTAGTCAGTGAGAGAGCCAGGTAGTGAGCAAGAGAGCCAGGTAGTGAGCGAGAGCCAGGTAGTGAGCGAGAGAGCCAGGTAGTGAGCGAGAGAGCCAGGTAGTGAGCAAGAGAGCCAGGTAGTGAGCAAGAGAGCCAGATAGTGAGCGAGAGAGCCAGGTAGTGAGCGAGAGAGCCAGGTAGTGAGAGAGCCAGGTAGTGAGCGAGAGAGCCAGGTAGTGAGAGCCAGGTAGTGAGCGAGAGAGCCAGGTAGTGAGCGAGAGAGCCAGGTAGTGAGAGAGCCAGGTAGTGAGTGAGAGAGCCAGGTAGTGAGCGAGAGAGCCAGGTAGTGAGAGAGCCAGGTAGTGAGAGAGCCAGGTAGTGAGCGAGAGAGCCAGGTAGTGAGCGAGAGAGCCAGGTAGTGAGCGAGAGAGCCAGGTAGTGAGAGAGCCAGGTAGTGAGCGAGAGAGCCAGGTAGTGAGCGAGAGAGCCAGGTAGTGAGAAAGCCAGGTAGTGAGAGCCAGGTAGTGAGCGAGAGTCAGGTAGTGAGCGAGAGAGCCAGGTAGTGAGCGAGAGTGCCAGGTAGTGAGAGTGAGAGCCAGGTAGTGAGCGAGAGAGCCAGGTAGTGAGCGAGAGAGCCAGGTAGTGAGCGAGAGAGCCAGGTAGTGAGCGAGAGAGCCAGGTAGTGAGCGAGAGAGCCAGGTAGTGAGCGAGAGTGCCAGGTAGTGAGAGAGAGAGCCAGGTAGTGAGCGAGAGAGCCAGGTAGTGAGCGAGAGAGCCAGGTAGTGAGCGAGAGCCAGGTAGTGAGCGAGAGAGCCAGGTAGTGAGCGAGAGAGCCAGGTAGTGAGTGAGAGAGCCAGGTAGTGAGCGAGAGAGCCAGGTAGTGAGAGAGCCAGGTAGTGAGAGAGCCAGGTAGTGAGAGAGCCAGGTAAGACTCAGGTTGTCATGGTGATCACTTCCTTGTTCCTAGCATTTCCTGCTCTTCCCCTCACTAACACCGTGTGGTGTTCCCTCACACCGTGTGGTGGTGTTGCTCCCTCACACCGTGTGGTGGTGTTGCTCCCTCACACCGTGTGGTAGTGTTGCTCCCTCACACCGTGTAGTGGTGTTGTTCCCTCACAGTGATGTTGCTCCCTCACACCGTGTGGTGGTGTTGCTCCCTCACACCGTGTAGTGGTGTTGTTCCCTCACAGTGATGTTGCTCCCTCACACCGTGTGGTGGTGTTGCTCCCTCACACCGTGTGGTGGTGTTGCTCCCTCACACCGTGTGGTGGTGTTGTTCCCTCACACCGTGTGGTGGTGTTGCTCCCTCACACCGTGTGGTGGTGTTGCTCCCTCACACCGTGTGGTGGTGTTGCTCCCTCACACCGTGTGGTGGTGGTGTTCCCTCACAGTGGTGTTGCTCCCTCACAGTGATGTTGCTCCCTCACACCGTGTAGTGTTGTTCTTCCCTCACAGTGGTGTTGCTCCCTCACACCGTGTAGTGGTGTTGCTCCCTCACAGTGGTGTTGCTCCCTCACACCGTGTAGTGGTGTTGCTCCCTCACACCGTGTAGTGGTGTTATTCCCTCACAGTGGTGTTGCTCCCTCACACCGTGTAGTGGTGTTGTTCCCTCACACCGTGTAGTGGTGTTTTTCCCTCACAGTGGTGTTGCTCCCTCACACCGTGTAGTGGTGTTGTTCCCTCACACCGTGTAGTGGTGTTGCTCCCTCACACCGTGTAGTGGTGTTGCTCCCTCACAGTGGTGTTGCTCCCTCACACCGTGTAGTGGTGTTGTTCCCTCACAGTGATGTTGCTCCCTCACAGTGGTGTTGCTCCCTCACACCGTGTAGTGGTGTTGTTCCCTCACAGTGGTGTTGCTCCCTCACACCGTGTAGTGGTGTTGTACCCTCACAGTGGTGTTGCTCCCTCACACCGTGTAGGTGTTGCTCCCTCACACCGTGTAGGTGTTGCTCCCTCACAGTGTTGCTCCCTCACACCGTGTAGTGTTGTTGTTCCCTCACAGTGGTGTTGCTCCCTCACACCGTATAGTGTTGTTGTTCCCTCACAGTGATGTTGCTCCCTCACAGTGGTGTTGCTCCCTCACACCGTGTAGTGTTGTTCCCTCACAGTGGTGTTGCTCACTCACACCGTGTAGTGTTGTACCCTCACAGTGGTGTTGCTCCCTCACAGTGGTGTTGCTCCCTCACACCGTGTAGTTGTTGCTCCCTCACACCGTGTAGTGTTGTTGTTCCCTCACAGTGGTGTTGCTCCCTCACACCGTGTAGTGTTGTTGTTCCATCACAGTGATGTTGCTCCCTCACAGTGGTGTTGCTCCCTCACACCGTGTAGTGTTGTTCCCTCACACCGTGTAGTGGTGTTGCTCCCTCACACCGTGTAGTGGTGTTGCTCCCTCACACCGTGTGGTGTTGCTCCCTCACACCGTGTAGGTGTTGCTCCCTCACACCGTGTAGTGGTGTTGCTCCCTCAGACCGTGTAGGTGTTGCTCCCTCACACCGTGTAGTGGTGTTGCTCCCTCACACCGTGTAGGTGTTGCTCCCTCACACCGTGTGGTGTTGCTTCCTCAGTGTGTGGTGGTGTTGCTCCCTCACACCGTGTGGTGTTGCTCCCTCACAGTGTGTGGTGGTGTTGCTCCCTCACAGCGTGTGGTGTTGCTCCCTTACAGTGGTGTTGCTCCCTCACACCGTGTGGTGTTGCTCCCTTACAGTGGTGTTGCTCCCTCACACCGTGTGGTGTTGCTCCCTTACGAGTGGTGTTGCTCCCTTACAGTGGTGTTGCTCCCTCACACCGTGTGGTGTTGCTCCCTTACAGTGGTGTTGCTCCCTCACACCGTGTGGTGTTGCTCCCTTACAGTGGTGTTGCTCCCTCACATTGGTGTTGCTCGTTCACACCATGTAATGGTGTTGCTCGTTCACACCATGTAATGGTGTTGCTCCCTCACACCATGTAGTGTTGCTCCCTCACAGTGTGTGGTGTTGCTCCCTCACACCGTGTGGTGTTGCTCCCTCACACCGTGTAGTGTTGCTCCCTCACACCGTGTAGTGTTGCTCCCTCACACCGTGTGGTGTTGCTCCCTCACACCGTGTGGTGGTGGTGTTCCCTCACACCGTGTGGTGGTGTTGTTCCCTCACACCGTGTGGTGTTGCTCCCTCACACCGTGTGGTGGTGTTGCTTCCTCACACCGTGTAGTGTTGCTCCCTCACACCGTGTGGTGTTGCTCCCTCACAGTGTGTGGTGGTGTTGCTCCCTCACACCGTGTAGTGGTGCTGCTCCCTCACACCGTGTAGTGTTCCCACACACCGTGTAGTGTTGCTCCCTCACACCGTGTGGTGTTGCTCCCTCACACCGTGTGGTGGTGTTCCCTCACACCATGTGGTGGTGTTGTTCCCTCACACCGTGTGGTGGTGTTGCTCCCTCACACCGTGTAGTGGTGTTGCTCCCTCACACCGTGTAGTGGTGTTGCTCCCTCACACCGTGTGGTGGTGTTGCTCCCTCACACCGTGTAGTGGTGCTGCTCCCTCACAACTTGTGGTGGTGTTGCTCCCTCACACCGTGTAGTGTTGTTCCCTCACACCGTGTAGTGGTGTTGCTTCCTCACACCGTGTGGTGTTGCTCCCTCACACCGTGTAGTGTTGCTCCCTCACACAGTGTGGTGGTGTTGCTCCCTCACACCGTGTGGTGTTGCTCCCTCACACCGTGTAGTGTTGCTCCCTCACACCGTGTGGTGGTGTTGCTCTCTCACACCGTGTGGTGGTGTTGCTCCCTCACACCGTGTGGTGGTGTTGCTCCCTCACACCGTGTGGTGGTGTTGCTCCCTCACACCGTGTGGTGGTGTTGCTCCCTCACACCGTGTGGTGTTGCTCCCTCACACCGTGTAGTGTTGCTCCCTCACACCGTGTGGTGTTGCTCCCTCACACCGTGTAGTGTTGCTCCCTCACACCGTGTGGTGTTGCTCCCTCACACCGTGTGGTGGTGTTGCTCCCTCACACCGTGTGGTGGTGTTGCTCCCTCACACCGTGTAGTGGTGTTGCTCCCTCACACCGTGTAGTGGTGTTGCTCCCTCACACCGTGTGGTGGTGTTGCTCCCTCACACCGTGTAGTGGTGCTGCTCCCTCACAACTTGTGGTGGTGTTGCTCCCTCACACCGTGTAGTGTTGTTCCCTCACACCGTGTAGTGGTGTTGCTTCCTCACACCGTGTGGTGTTGCTCCCTCACACCGTGTAGTGTTGCTCCCTCACACCGTGTGGTGTTGCTCCCTCACACCGTGTGGTGTTGCTCCCTCACACCGTGTGGTGGTGTTGCTCTCTCACACCGTGTAGTGTTGCTCCCTCACACCGTGTGGTGGTGTTGCTCCCTCACACCGTGTGGTGGTGTTGCTCCCTCACACCGTGTGGTGTTGCTCCCTCACACCGTGTGGTGGTGTTGCTCCCTCACACCGTGTGGTGGTGTTGCTCCCTCACACCGTGTGGTGGTGTTGCTCCCTCACACCGTGTGGTGTTGCTCCCTCACACCGTGTAGTGTTGCTCCCTCACACCGTGTGGTGGTGTTGCTCCCTCACACCGTGTGGTGGTGTTGCTCCCTCACACCGTGTGGTGGTGTTGCTCCCTCACACCGTGTGGTGTTGCTCCCTCACACCGTGTAGTGGTGTTGCTCCCTCACACCGTGTGGTGTTGCTTCCTCACAGTGTGTGGTGGTGTTGCTCCCTCACACCGTGTGGTGGTGTTGCTCCCTCACACCGTGTGGTGGTGTTGCTCCCTCACACCGTGTGGTGTTGCTCCCTCACACCGTGTAGTGTTGCTCCCTCACACCGTGTGGTATTGCTCCCTCACACCGTGTGGTGGTGTTGCTCCCTCACACGGTGTGGTGGTGTTGCTGCCTCACACCGTGTAGTGGTGTTGCTCCCTCACACCGTGTAGTGGTGTTGCTCCCTCACACCGTGTGGTGGTGTTGCTCCCTCACACCGTGTGGTGGTGTTGCTCCCTCACACCGTGTGGTGGTGTTGCTCCCTCACACCGTGTGGTGTTGCTCCCTCACACCGTGTGGTGTTGCTCCCTCACACCGTGTAGTGTTTCTCCCTCACACCGTGTGGTGGTGTTGCTCCCTCACACCGTGTGGTGGTGTTGCTCCCTCACACCGTGTAGTGGTGTTGCTCCCTCACACCGTGTAGTGGTGTTGCTCCCTCACACCGTGTGGTGGTGTTGCTCCCTCACACCGTGTAGTGGTGCTGCTCCCTCACAACTTGTGGTGGTGTTGCTCCCTCACACCGTGTAGTGTTGTTCCCTCACACCGTGTAGTGGTGTTGCTTCCTCACACCGTGTGGTGTTGCTCCCTCACACCGTGTAGTGTTGCTCCCTCACACCGTGTGGTGGTGTTGCTCCCTCACACCGTGTGGTGTTGCTCCCTCACACCGTGTAGTGTTGCTCCCTCACACCGTGTGGTGGTGTTGCTCTCTCACACCGTGTGGTGGTGTTGCTCCCTCACATCGTGTGGTGGTGTTGCTCCCTCACACCGTGTGGTGGTGTTGCTCCCTCACACCGTGTAGTGTTGCTCCCTCACACCGTGTGGTGGTGTTGCTCCCTCACACCGTGTGGTGGTGTTGCTCCCTCACACCGTGTGGTGGTGTTGCTCCCTCACACCGTGTGGTGGTGTTGCTCCCTCACACCGTGTGGTGGTGTTGCTCCCTCACACCGTGTAGTGGTGTTGCTCCCTCACACCGTGTGGTGTTGCTCCCTCACACCGTGTGGTGTTGCTCCCTCACAGTGTGTGGTGGTGTTTCTCCCTCACACCACACCGTGTGGTGTTGCTCCCTCACAGTGTGTGGTGGTGTTGCTCCCTCACACCGTGTGGTGGTGTTGCTCCCTCACACCGTGTGGTAGTGTTGCTCCCTCACACCGTGTGGTGGTGTTGCTCCCTCACACCGTGTGGTGGTGTTGCTCCCTCACTCTTTGCGTTCTGTTGGTTACGAAATTAAAGACCCATCTATACATTTTTTCCTATTATGCTTTTATCACGCATTTTGTGCGCTATTACACCAAGATCGCACTTGTCGAAGGCTTCCACAAAGTCTTTGTATACTGCATCTGCATTCTGTTTATCCTCCAGTGCATCCAAGACCATGTCATAGTGGTCCAGTAGTTGTGAAAGGCAGGAGCGACCTGCACTAAACTTACGCTGCCCTGGGTTGTGCAACTGCTGGCTAACCAAGTGGCTGGGGATCTTGCTTCTTAGAAGTCTTTCAAAAAATTTTATGATGTGGGATGTTTGTGCTAGAGGTCTACAATTCTTTGCTATTGTTTTGCCGCCGCCTTTGTAGAGTGGGATTATGTCTGTTGTTTTTAGTGACTGTGGGATGACCCCCGTGTCTAGGCACCCTCTCCATACAGTACAATGATACAGTGTTACACTACGATAGTGTTACACTGTGATACAGTGATACACTATGATACAGTCTTAGTATTTTTCAGTATTACTGTCACATGCTTGCACTCTACACAGGTCTTTCCATAACTGGACGACAAATATTTTTATGCAATCCTAGCCTGTAAACTGAAATATACCAGTGTATACATAACTGGTGAATTTTTTGGTGGGTTAGTGGATGGTCGAGAGTGTGAGTGTGTGTGTTATTAGATGTCAAAGGCACTTGTCAAAAGACACTGGCCCCCTCCCTCCCCCCTTTTTTTGTGTGTGTGTGAATAAAGAGTGGTGGAGGTACAGTGGAGGGACGTAGTGGTGGAGGTACTCACCGTGGAGAGTATGGAGGGTCACATAAGAGAGCGGAGGACACACACTGTCACCCACGGCGCCACCTGTAACAACAACAACGCCATTATATACAACATCCCAACAAATGTGTCAATCTCAAGTAGCCACAACAGAGCGGTGCTTCAGTAACACACCACATACAAACAACGTACATACAAGGAGGTGATTACACACACACACACACACACATTATATATATATATATATATATATATATATATATATATATATATATATATATATATATATATATATATATATATATATATATATATATATTTGGATTTCTTCCTGAAGCCGTTTGAATATTCCACTTCCCCTACCACCCCATCTTTTCATAATTTTTTTTTTACCAATAGGAATATTTTATTACAAAATATGGTACAGAAGATTTAAGAGATACATTGTTGATAAAAAGGTGGCATATACGGTACATGTTACGTGTGTATCACCGATTATAAGGCGAAAATCTCATCCAGCTCCTCAGAGCTGGGGCGTGTGCCCAAAATATAGCAGGCATTACCCCTTGGAAAAGCCGCACTGAGCCGCTGGAAAAGAAAACTAGCTGCCCTGGGATCCCTAGTTACCCTGATAAGTCTTTTTCCCAGCTCCTTAAGGAACTTAGATGCACTCTTTCCCCATGAGCCAAGGGTCTCTGAGCCTATGGGAACAAATATATAATGATAGGCAAGTTCTCCATATTTTCTAGACTTTTGGGACTCCCTGAAGCTGGCAGCTGCCCCTCCTTCCTAACTGGTGTATTGGAGTAGATATCAGAGAAGACAATAAACGTACCTCAGGGAAAACTCAGGGTTCTCCCCGGAGCTGTTTGAATATTTTCTTCTCCTACCACCCACTATATTTTATATTCTATGGGAACATTTATTAATAAACAGAATACATTTACAGAAAACACAAACATGAATACAATGGTACAATGTGTTAAAGATCATGAATTCCTCCAGCTCCTCCGAAGCCAGACGCGAGCCAAGTATGCAGCAAGCATTTCCCCTCTGGATGGTCACGCTGAGGCGCTGGAACATGAAAGTGGCTGCCCTTGGGTCCCTGGTGGTGTCGATGAGTCTGGAACCCAATTCTTTAAGGAAACGTGTGGCATTTTTTCCCCATGATCCTAAGGTCTCTGATACCACTGGGACAAATTGATACTGCTGGCTTATGTCCCTGTACTTGCTGACCTTGTACTCCTCCCTGTGGTCAGCAGCTCCTCCCTGTCGCCCCACACTGTGATGGATATAGGTGTCAGCCAGTGTGGACACACAGGTATAGCCCCATGTTAAGAGCTTGCCATTCTTCCAAGGATAGATGGTGATCCCGTTGGGGCGGTTTGCTGGGTTGTGGATATTGTTGGCTGCTAGTGATCGGGGCTCCCTCTCGGCTGGGCATCCAGCTGCAGCAAGGGTTCTCTTTATGATGTCGTTGACTTCATTGTGTCTTGCATGCCAGCCCTTGGTTTTGGAACAGTTAAGACCATGTAGACCGTATTGGTCTGCTTGCACTTCGCTGCAAATACATGCATATTCTGTGTGAATTGGGGCAGCAAGGCGCAGAGCCACTGCAATACAGAGGGTCGAGTCGCGTTCCCATTGCCGATATGGGAACTGTTTGGAGGAAGTCCTCAGAGTGATGTGTGCTCACAGCCTGGAGACGGACAGTCTTCCTATCTGATGTTGCAGCCCTGAGCATGTTGGCAAGCACCTTTTCAGCGATCGGGCCATCCCAGCTTGAATGTCTGTGAGCCAGTGCTGCACTATGGTTTGGTGCTGGAGCAGCAGAGTCTCCCATTCAGTGTTGGCACTGGCATAGCTAGGGTCCTGTATTCCTGCCGAGTCACTAAGGTTATCAGGAAGAATTTGTCTTATCAACTCGTTTGATGCTATGGAAGAGGATAGGAAAGCTGGTAGAGCAATCTGGGAGGATCTGCGTACCCCCAGCCCCCCAAGCCTGACCAGAAGTGAGGCTTGCAATCACTGTCCATCTTCAAGGGAAAGATTCAATACACACTCTAGCATGGTCTTAAGGAGAGAGTCATATTCCTTGAGTTTTGGACTGCTGAAGGCTGGGGAGCATCTCAGAAAGTAGGTAAGTTTTTGGATTGACAGGCACCTGGTGAGTAGGTAGAAGGCATCATGTGTGTCAATGTCTTTTATCTTGCTTTCCATCGTCCAGAGGTGGGAGACCTGTTTTTTTTCTAGGATCAGATCGATGGCACTGGACCCAAGATGAGCGCCAAGGAGAGTGCTATTGGCTGGATCAATGGCTCGGGCTCCTGGTAAAACGGCGCTAATATTCTGAATTATCTGTCGATTGGTAGAAACTATTTCACATTTGGTGAGGTTTAAAGATAGGCCCAGGCTTTCTCCCATGTCTTTAATTTTACTGATGTCCTCTAGGAGAGATTCTGTTGTGCCAGCTAGGGTACCATCATCCAGGAACCAGATATTGAGCTCACTGGAGAGTGCTTATGTAACTTCCTTGATGACCAAACAGAATAGAAAGGGAGGAGAGAGGATCCACCTGTTGCACGCCCTCACATGAGTCAATTTCATGGTCCCCAAACAATAGTTTGGAACTCACACTATAACACGATTCTCTGAAGGGATAAAGGGAAGGGAAGTTTCTATAAACTGCCTGGAGAGCAGCATCCCTTCTGAGTTGAAAGCGTTGGCAAAGTCTAATTTAACCAAGGCTTTTTCATCGGGCATGTTGTTGATATATACTCGTGCTACTTGGGCAGCTGCTTCACAGCCCTGTTAAACGCCAAAACTGAGCTTAGTTGGTTTCAGCATTGCAGCAACCTCTTGATTCACCCTTCTTACTGCAGCCTTGGCGACTAGGCGCCGTAGGGTGTTGCCCACTGCAATGGGCCTGATTCTGCCATCCTTTTCCCGGAGGGCACACAATGAGGCACCAAAGAAAAGGGGTGTGATGGCCTCTGGGACACTGCCAGACAGACATATATATTGCAAACAATCGCAGACGGGCGATCTTAACTATGCAAGACAAGCCATGAAAGGGGGGGGGGTAATCTTTAGCTCAAGTACTTTCACACTTCTCAGTGAGTCATCAGGAGCTGTGCAATGTTGCAAGAGAGCAACCAAAGCAGGGAGAGAGGTCTCAGAGTAGTGTAGTGCGGTTGTGTCACCGTCCATGGTTACCCTTAGAATGTGGTTAGTGTGGTTACCCCATATGGGGAGTAGTGGGATGACCACTAACCACAGTCTACTCTGAGACCTCTTTCTCTGCTTTGGTTGCTCTCTTGCATGCAACATTGCATAGCTCCTGATGATGCAGTGAGAAGTGTGAAAGTACTTAAGCTAAAGATTTCCACCCCCCATGGAAGTGTGTATATATATAATTATATATATATATATATATATATATATATATATATATATATATATATATATATATATATATATATATACACTTCCTCTTTCAGAGACTCAGTGTTGCGATTCAGAGGGGAAATGCCTGCAGCATTCTGGACACGCGACCCACAGCCGGGGAGCTGGACGAAGTATTCGAGATGTAGCTCTGAGTTATCTATGTTGTTCTACTCCCTATTGTATTTTTGTTAATGTATTTTGTCTTTAAATAAAGTTTCCACAGAACATAAAATATAGGGGGTGGTAGGAGAAAACAATATTCAAACAGCTTCAGGGAGAACCTCGAGTTTTCCCTAAGGATAAGGGTCCCCAACTCAGTTCCAGAGGTAGTACCTCTCTCTCTCTCTCTCTCTCTCTCTATATATATATATATATATATATATATATATATATATATATATATATATATATATATATATATATATATATATATATATATATATATTACTTACGAGAATGAATAAATATTACATGAATATGTTTGCCGATGATGCACAATTCTGAAGCAAGGTATTAAATCAAAATAGGTGTATAGTCCTACAAGAAGACTGAGATGAAGTGAGCAAGTGAGGTGAACGTATGTGCATGACGTAATGCAAATGAGAAGAAATGAAAGAGATTATCTACTTACAGAGTATAAATTGTCCTATAACACTGCATGAAAGAGAGAGAGAGAGAGAGAGAGAGAGAGAGAGAGAGAGAGAGAGAGAGAGAGAGAGAGAGAGAGAGAGAGAGAGAGAGAGAGAGAGAGAGAGAGACAGACAGAGAGACAGAGACAAAATAAACATGAGGTCATCACTAAACTACAGCAGTGACAAACTCTTACACTATAATGACCAACTTCAACAGTATTTTTTACACACATCTACCTATCTATATATCTTTTATTCTAACAAGATATATTATTCCATTTTCTTCAATGAAGGTTGGTATTAAGGAAGCTGAGCATAAAACATGTATTTACCACAATAACATTTAAAAAGTAGTATGTACCTTGTGCATGAACGAGGTAGCTGAGACAACCCGTGACATGCCTGTGACTGCTCCCAGTGTTTCTCTGTCTTCACAGCACCAACAAGCGTAAAAAAAATTCACCCAAAAGTGGTGGGAAAATGGATTGCATATATGCATTGATATATGCCAAAAAAAATGAAGACCAAAAGTGGTATATGCAGCTGTAGGTTTTGCCTTAAAAATACAAAAATAAAACAGTTGACATACTGTAAAATGAACATCAGAGTGAAGAATAATTTTTACGAAGAATGACTGAAAATACTGGAAATGATGTCATAAGTAGACACGATAAAAATGAAGAGAAAG
The DNA here is from genome assembly GCF_038502225.1 of Cherax quadricarinatus. Classification (NCBI taxonomy): domain Eukaryota; kingdom Metazoa; phylum Arthropoda; class Malacostraca; order Decapoda; family Parastacidae; genus Cherax; species Cherax quadricarinatus. The sequence continues at coordinate 4,875,664 of NC_091301.1, forward strand.
ATAATAGCATAGAAGATACTACAAGTGTACGCGTAAACAGTTAAGGGGATACGAACCCGTCAATTAAAACTATGAGAAATCAAGAAAAAAGCAACACCAGGAAATATTTCTTGACCGATGAAGTGGAAGGAAACTTTGTTATTGTCCAAGAGAAAGTAGTGTGTATTATGACCCCTTGAAACTAAATTTACACACACACACACACACACACACACACACACACACACACACACACGTAGGACTACAAAAGGATCTAGACAGGGTGTAAGCCTGGTCCAGTAAGTGGTTCCTGGAGTTTAACCCCACCAAGTACAAAGTCATGAAGACTGAGTAAGGTCAAAGAAGACCGTAGACGGAGTACAGGCTTCGGAAGCCAAAGGCTACAAACCTCACTCAAGGAAAAGAATCTTGGAGTATCACACCGAGCACATTTCCTGAACCGTACATAAACCTAATAACTGCTGCAGTATATGCGTGCCTGGAAAACCTAAGAATAGCTTTTCGACACCCGAGTGGAGAGTCTTTCAAGACACTGTACACTGTGTACGTCAGGCCCGTACTGGAGTATGCAGCACCAGTTTGGAACCCACACCTGGTCAAGCACGCTAAGAAATTAGAGAAAAAGCAAAGGTTTGCAACAAGACTAGTCCCAGAGCTAAGGGGTATATCTTACGAGGATAGGTTAAGGGAAATAAACCTGGCGATACTGGAAGACAGGAGGGATAGGGAAGACATGATAACATAAAATACTAAGAGGAATTGACAAGATGGATAGGGATAAAATGTTTCAGAGAGGACACAGCAACAAGGGGTTCACAAGTGGAAGATGAAAACTCAGACGAGTCACAGGGATGTTAGGAAGTATTTCTTCAGAGTTGTCAGGAAGTGGAACCATCTGGAGTGTGATGTAGTGGAGGCAGGATCCATACATAGCTTTAAGAAGAGGTACGACAAAGCTCTTGGAGCAGGGAGTGTGTGAACCTAGTAGCAACCAGTGAAGAGGTGGGGCCAGAATCTGCCACTCAACCCTTGCAACCACAAACAGGTGAGTACACACACACACACACACACACACAACAATCGAAACAATTATTAAACACAAGAACTACCAGGAAACAATATTTGTATAAAGATCGTTTTATTTCAGTTTTCTTAATGACAATGTTTGTGTTAATGGTGAAGGAAATTGCTTAGGCTCGCTCCTTCAAGGAGCTCTCTTGACGCTCTCTTTATGTGATGTTATTCTCCTGTTGATGTGTTTCTGATACCCTGTTCTTCCTCTGTTGATGTGTTTCTGATACCCTGTTCTTCCTCTGTTGATGTGTTTCTGATACCCTGTTCTTGCTCTGTTGATGTGTTTCTGATACCCTGTTCTTCCTTTGTTGATGTGTTTCTGATACCCTGTTCTTCCTTTGTTGATGTGTTTCTGATACCCTGTTCTTCCTCTGTTGATGTGTTTCTGATACCCTGTTCTTCCTCTGTTGATGTGTTTCTGATACCCTGTTCTTCCTCTGTTGATGTGTTTCTGATACCCTGTTCTTCCTCTGTTGATGTGTTTCTGATACCCTGTTCTTCCTCTGTTGATGTGTTTCTGATACCCTGTTCTTCCTCTGTTGATGTGTTTCTGATACCCTGTTCTTCCTCTGTTGATGTGTTTCTGATACCCTGTTCTTCCTCTGTTGATGTGTTTCTGATACCCTGTTCTTCCTCTGTTGATGTGTTTCTGATACCCTGTTCTTCCTCTGTTGATGTGTTTCTGATACCCTGTTCTTCCTCTGTTGATGTGTTTCTGATACCCTGTTCTTCCTCTGTTGATGGTTTGTTGGTGAACTTCTTATATTCTATTGTTACATGCACTTGTTAAAACTTCTCAATCCCTCCCAGGAACGAGAGAAACAGAGTATTTTGTCACTTTTCCTCCTAGCAACAAGAGAAACATTGTGGAGTATGTGGTTACTGCCTTTAGTTACAGTTTCATAACCAACAGTGAGCAGGAAGTCGTCAACCACCTTACCTATACTTTCAGTTCCAGCCAAGCGAGTGTTATTGTCGACCGTATTACCACTGATGTCAGTTCCAGCCAAGCGAGTGTTATTGTAGACCGTATTACCACTGATGTCAGTTCCAGCCAAGCGTGTGCCATTGTCGTTACGTCATTGCATCTCAACTATGCATTTCACGTACACTGTGTTAGTGAACGCTACGGATGGAAGCACCTGTGCAACTATAGTAACACTCAGAACGCTTCTAAGTATTGAAAGATGAGGGTATGGTAACACCTTGGCGACCCACAATAGACTCACAAATTCACTGTCTTGCTAGCCATCATGGCGTCAAGGTAACGTGGCTTCACCCGCGTGAGCGTATTTTATTCTTCATCTTAGATACGGAGTATTTATATGTTAGGTCATAAGAAGGATGGCGAGAAGGGGAAGGACTAGGGTAGGACAGATCAGTGAATAATGTCGAGAGTGAATACCAAGGGAGACTTAGGAAAGGTTAAAACAGCCTAACAACATAAGTTGCGTTGAAAGTGTTCTTTTTTTTTTTGTTCGGTCACAGAGTGAGGCATGTGTGCTAGAGATAAACAAGATAGAAAGTGAGAACTTTGATTTACCTATATATTTATTAATCCCTCCTAGAAAAGATGAGCTTGTACATAAAACGGAAAATATCTTCGGAATTTATGGTTTAAGTCCCAAATTCTAGTCCATTCCTGTGTTTATTTAACAGTCTTTTATTGCGACTTATCATGGGCGTTATATGTTTGGTATCTGGTTGGAGGCGAGCCTTAGGTTTATTTAGGTATACCGTACACAGATAGTATGGGTGGTGCTAGCCCCATGCCAGGCCGTCGGCCTGCAAGAGTGAGAGGAGAGTAGGTCTTGTTTGTCAAGTTGTTGACCAATTAGTGAGAGCAGAACAGGATCTGGTGCACTCAGCTCTATATTAAACTAGGCTCACCAGATGGCAGCACGTGCTAGGGGGCTAGAATACTTGGTTCGAACCCCGGCTAGTCGTAGTATTGTTATTTGCTTAAAACCACTCGTTCGTGGATGCACTGTGTGTACTGCTCGCGAAGACTGCTATTCCAAACGGGAGGAGAATGAAATTAGGCCACGTATGTGCTCGCATCAGGGGTGACATGTCCAGTGGTGCTGGGCACCTGATGTTTGTAGCATTGATGACTCAGTGGTCTAAGGCGTCTCGGGAGGCGTGCTAAAATACTAAGGGTTCGATTCCCAGCTAGTCGCAGTGTATATACATATGTCGTGCCGAATAGGTAATATTGGCCAATTAGCAAGAACTCATTTAAAATTAAGTCCTTTGTAAAAATTTATTTTGTACGTTTAGAGATATACATTTTTTGATTTACGTTAATGTAAAAAATTAATAATTTTGTACAAAAAGAACCTTAGAAAACTTACCTAGCCTTATTATAATAAGCTCAATTTAATTTAGCCTAATCCAGCTAAATATATTTTAGATAAGTTTACAATTTAATAATAAACAAACACAATGAAATATATTTATTTTAGTTAGGTTCAGAATGATTTTTGCGAAATTATTACAAACACAAATTTTAGCTTGCCTTATTCGGCAAGAAGAACGTTGCTATTTAAGCCAAAAATCACAAGTTTCACCTATTCGGCATCACACACACACACACACACACACACACACACACACACACAAGGGCAAGCACACACAGAACTATCCTCAGAACCCCACAACCTATCACACCATCGCAACAAACTACAATCCATACTCACAGCTTCCACCCCAATACCCAGCTATAGAATCCCACAGTATGCTACTAGGTCTCCCACCCTCACAGGCCCCCAAACCACAGTGTTGGAAAGGAAACTGAAGGTATGGTACACAAACACTGATGGAATAACAAATAAGTGGGAGGAGTGGCACGAAAGAGTCAAAGAGGCATCACTGGACATCATAGCTCTCACAGAAACCAAGCTTACATGTATGATAACAGATGCCATCTTTCCAACGGGATACCAGATCCTGAGGAAAGACTGATGGAACAGGGGGGGTGGAGGAGTGGCACTGCTGATCAAAAACCGATGGAATTTTGATGAGCCGGAGAGAGGAGACAGCGAAGAAACAAGAAATTACATAGTGGGAACGCTTCACTCTGGAGGTCCCAAGGTGGTAATTCCAGTGATGTATAACCCACCACAGAACAACAGGAGTCCAAAGCAAGAGTATGACGAGAGCAATAGAGTGACGGTTGACACACTGGCTGCAGTGGCCAGTAGAGCTCATGCATGCAGGGCGAAGCTCCTGATCATGGGTGACTTTAACCACAAGGAGATCGATTGGGAGAACTTGGAGCCACATGGGGGCCAAGATACATGGAGGGCTAAGATGATGGAGCTGGTACTGGAAAACTTCATATACCAACACGTAAGGGACACTACAAGAGAGTTTACCTGGAGTTTACCTGGAGAGAGTTCCGGGGGTCAACGCCCCCGCGGCCCGGTCTGTGACCAGGCCTCATGGTGGATCAGAGCCTGATCAACCAGGCTGTTACTGCTGGCTGCACGCAAACCAACGTACAAGCCACAGCCCGGCTGGTCAGGAACCGACTTTAGGTGCTTGTCCAGTGCCAGCTTGAAGACTGCCAGGGGTCTGTTGGTAATCCCCCTTATGTATGCTGGGAGGCAGTTGAACAGTCTCGGGCCCCTGACACTTATTGTTAGAACATAGTATTCACCTTCAGTAGTGCAGATATTGAGGACATCACATATGATAGACCCCTTGGGGCCAGCGATCATGTGGTTTTAAGCTTCGAATACACAGTAGAGCTACAAGTGGAGGGGGAAGCAGGAAGGCCAGGACGAATGAAGCCAAACTACAAGAAAGGGGACTACACGGGAATGAGGAACTTCCTGAACGGGTTCAATGGGACAGAGAACTGGCAGGGAAGCCAGTTAATGAGATGATGGAATATGTAGCAACAATGTGCAAGGAGGCTGAGGAGAGGTTTGTACCCAAGGGTAACAGGAATAATGAAAAAGCCAGGATGAGATCATGGTTCACCCAAAGGTGCAGGGAGGCAAAAACCAAGTGTGCTAAGGAATGGAAGAAATATAGAAAGCAAAGGGCCCTGGAGAATAAGAAGAGCAGTCGTAGAGCCAGAAATGAATATGCACAAATAAGAAGGGAGGCCCAACGACAATATGAAAAGGACATAGCAGCAAAAGCCAAATCTGTTATACAAAGCTGTTATACAGCCACATCAGGAGGAAAACAACAGTCAAGGACCAGGTAATCAGGATAAGGAAGGAAGGAGGAGACAACAAGAAATGACCGTGAAGTATGTGAGGAACTCAACAAGAGATTCAAAGAAGTGTTCACAGAGACAGAAGGGGCTCCAGAAAGACGGAGAGGTGGGGTACACCACCAAGTGCTGGACACAGTACACACAACCGAGGCTTCTGAGTGAGCTAGATACCTCAAAGGCAATGGGGCCGGATAACATCTCTCCATGGGTCCTGAGAGAGGGAGCAGAGGCGCTATCGAAACAGGGAGATTGCCTGAGGCATGGAAGACAGCAAATGTAGTCCCAATCTTTAAAAAAGAAGACAGACATGAAGCACTAAACTGCAGACCAGTGTCACTGACATGTATAGTATGCAAGGTCATGGAGAAGATTATCAGAAGAGTGGTGGAACACCTAGAAAGGAATGATCTCATCAACAGCAGCCAACATGGTTTCAGGGGTGGGAAATCCTGTGTCACAAACCTACTGGAGTTCTATGACATGGTGACAGCAGTAAGA
>NC_091301.1:4886466-4898966 GCF_038502225.1 Cherax quadricarinatus
ACAAGATGACGACACAAACAAGATGACCACACAAACAAGATGACCACACAGACAAGATACCACACAAACAAGATGACGACACAAACAAGATGACCACACAAACAAGATGACCACACAGACAAGATGACCACACAAACAAGATGACGACACAAACAAGATGACCACACAAACAAGATGACCACACAAACAAGATGACCACACAAACAAGATGACCACACAAACAAGATGACCACACAAACATGACCAAACAAATAAGATGACCACACAAACAAGATAGCCACACAAACAAGATAGCCACACAAACAAGATGACCACACAAACAAGATGACCACACAAACAAGATGACCACACAAATAAGATGACCACACAAACAAGATGACCACACAAACAAGATGACCGCACAAACAAGATGACCACACAAACAAGATGATCACACAAACAAGATGACCACATAAACAAGATGACCACACAAACAAGATGACCACACAAACAAGATGACCACACAAACAAGATGACCACACAAGCAAGATGACCACACAAACAAGATGACCACACAAACATGACCAAACAAACGAGATGACCACACAAACAAGAGCACACAAATAAGATGACCACACAAACAAGATGGCCACACAAATAAGATGACCACACAAACAAGATGACCACACAAACAAGACCACACAAACAAGATGACCACACAAACAAGATGACCACATAAATGAGAAGACTACACAAATAAAATGACCACACAAATAAGATGACCACACAAACAAGATGACCACACGAACAAGATGACCACACGAACAAGATGACCACACAAACAAGATGACCACACAAACAAGATGACCACACAAACAAGACTACACAAAAAATGACCACACAAACAAGATGACCACACAAACAAGATGACCACACAAACAAGATGATCACACAAACAAGATGACCACACAAACAAGATGACCACACAAACAAGATGACCACACAAACAAGATGACCACACAAACAAGATGACCACACAAACAAGATGACCACACAAACAAGATGATCACACAAACAAGATGACCACACAAACAAGATGACCACACAAACAAGATGATCACACAAACAAGATGACCACACAAACAAGATGACCACACAAACAAGATGACCACACAAACAAGATGACCACACAAACAAGATGACCACACAAACAAGATGACCATACAAACAAGATGACCACACAAGACCACACAAACAAGATGACCACACAAACAAGATGATCACACAAACAAGATGACCATACAAACAAGATGACCACATAAACGAGATCACACAAACAAGATGATCACACAAACAAGATGATCACACAAACAAGATCACACAAACAAGATGACCACACAAACAAGATGACCACACAAACAAGATGACCACACAAACAAGATGACCACACAAACGAGATCACACAAACAAGATGACCACAAAAACAAGATGATCGCACAAACAAGATGACCACACAAACAAGATGATCACAAACAAGATGATCCCACAAACAAGATGACCACACAAACAAGATCACACAAACAAGATGATCACACAAACAAGATGACCACACAAACAAGATGACCACACAAACAAGATCACACAAACAAGATGATCACACAAACAAGATGACCACACAAACAAGATGACCACACAAACAAGATGACCACACAAACAAGATGACCACACAAACAAGATGACTACACAAACAAGATGACCACACAAACAATATGACCACACAAACAAGATGACCACACAAACAAGATGACCACACAAACAAGATGACCACACAAACAAGATGACCACACAAACAAGATGACCACACAAACAAGATGACCACACAAACAAGATGACCACACAAACAAGATGACCACACAAACAAGACCACACAAACAAGATGACCACACAAACAAGATGATCACACAAACAAGATGACCACACAAACAAGATGACCACACAAACAAGATGACCACACAAACAAGATGACCACACAAACAAGATGACCACACAAACAAGATGACCACACAAACAAGATGACCACACAAACAAGATGACCACACAAACAAGATGATCACACAAACAAGATGACCACACAAACAAGATGATCACACAAACAAGATGACCACACAAACAAGATGATCACACAAACAAGATGACCACACAAACAAGATGACCACACAAACAAGATGATCACACAAACAAGATGACCACACAAACAAGATGACCACACAAACAAGATGACCACACAAACAAGATGACCACACAAACAAGATGACCACACAAACAAGATGACCACACAAACAAGATGACCACACAAACAAGATGACCACACAAACAAGATGACCACACAAACAAGATGACCACACAAACAAGATGACCACACAAACAAGATGACCACACAAACAAGATGACCACACAAACAAGACCACACAAACAAGATGACCACACAAACAAGATGACCACACAAACAAGATGACCACACAAACAAGATGATCACACAAACAAGATGACCACACAAACAAGATGACCACACAAACAAGATGACCACACAAACAAGATGACCACACAAACAAGATGATCACACAAACAAGATGATCACACAAACAAGATGACCACACAAACAAGATGACCACACAAACAAGATGACCACACAAACAAGATGACCACACAAACAAGATGACCACACAAACAAGATGACCACACAAACAAGACCACACAAACAAGATGACCACACAAACAAGATGACCACACAAACAAGATGACCACACAAACAAGATGACCACACAAACAAGACCACACCATGACAAAGATGAAAATCTCAGGAAATTAATTCATTAGAATACTTGGGGTGTAAACAATGATGGCAGGTTAAGACAATGTTGGTATATTACAACACAATGTTGGTATATTACAACACAATGTTGGTATATTACAACACAATGTTGGTATATTACAACACAATGTTGGTATATTACACCACAATGTTGGTATATTACAACACAATGTTGGTATATTACAACACAATGTTGGTATATTACAACACAATGTTGGTATATTACACCACAATGTTGGTATATTACAACACAATGTTGGTATATTACAACACAATGTTGGTATATTACAACACAATGTTGGTATATTACACCACAATGTTGGTATATTACAACACAATGTTGGTATATTACAACACAATGTTGGTATATTACAACACAATGTTGGTATATTACAACACAATGTTGGTATATTACAACACAATGTTGGTATATTACAACACAATGTTGGTATATTACAACACAATGTTGGTATATTACAACACAATGTTGGTATATTACAACACAATGTTGGTATATTACAACACAATGTTGGTATATTACAACACAATGTTGGTATATTACAACACAATGTTGGTATATTACACCACAATGTTGGTATATTACAACACAATGTTGGTATATTACAACACAATGTTGGTATATTACAACACAATGTTGGTATATTACAACACAATGTTGGTATATTACAACACAGTCAAACCCAACACACAACAATGTTGGTATATTACAACACAATGTTGGTATATTACAACACAATGTTGGTATATTACAACACAATGTTGGTATATTACAACACAGTCAAACCCAACACACAACAATGTTGGTATATTACAACACAATGTTGGTATATTACAACACAATGTTGGTATATTACAACACAATGTTGGTATATTACAACACAATGTTGGTATATTACAACACAATGTTGGTATATTACAACACAATGTTGGTATATTACAACACAATGTTGGTATATTACAACACAGTCAAACCCAACACACAACAATGTTGGTATATTACAACACAATGTTGGTATATTACAACACAATGTTGGTATATTACAACACAATGTTGGTATATTACAACACAATGTTGGTATATTACAACACAATGTTGGTATATTACAACACAATGTTGGTATATTACAACACAATGTTGGTATATTACAACACAATGTTGGTATATTACAACACAATGTTGGTATATTACAACACAATGTTGGTATATTACAACACAATGTTGGTATATTACAACACAATGTTGGTATATTACAACACAATGTTGGTATATTACAACACAATGTTGGTATATTACAACACAATGTTGGTATATTACACCACAATGTTGGTATATTACAACACAATGTTGGTATATTACAACACAATGTTGGTATATTACAACACAATGTTGGTATATTACAACACAATGTTGGTATATTACAACACAGTCAAACCCAACACACAACAATGTTGGTATATTACAACACAATGTTGGTATATTACAACACAATGTTGGTATATTACAACACAGTCAAACCCAACACACAACAATGTTGGTATATTACAACACAATGTTGGTATATTACAACACAATGTTGGTATATTACAACACAATGTTGGTATATTACAACACAATGTTGGTATATTACAACACAATGTTGGTATATTACAACACAATGTTGGTATATTACAACACAATGTTGGTATATTACAACACAGTCAAACCCAACACACAACAATGTTGGTACATTACAACACAATGTTGGTATATTACAAACACAATGTTGGTATATTACAACACAATGTTGGTATATTACAACACAATGTTGGTATATTACAACACAATGTTGGTATATTACAACACAATGTTGGTATATTACAACACAATGTTGGTATATTACAACACAATGTTGGTATATTACAACACAATGTTGGTATATTACAACACAATGTTGGTATATTACAACACAATGTTGGTATATTACAACACAATGTTGGTATATTACAACACAATGTTGGTATATTACAACACAATGTTGGTATATTACAACACAATGTTGGTATATTACAACACAATGTTGGTATATTACAACACAATGTTGGTATATTACAACACAATGTTGGTATATTACAACACAATGTTGGTATATTACAACACAATGTTGGTATATTACAACACAATGTTGGTATATTACAACACAATGTTGGTATATTACAACACAATGTTGGTATATTACAACACAATGTTGGTATATTACAACACAATGTTGGTATATTACAACACAATGTTGGTATATTACAACACAGTCAAACCCAACACACAACAATGTTGGTATATTACAACACAATGTTGGTATATTACAACACAATGTTGGTATATTACACCACAATGTTGGTATATTACAACACAGTCAAACCCAACACACAACAATGTTGGTATATTACAACACAGTCAAACCCAACACACAACAATGTTGGTATATTACAACACAGTCAAACCCAACACACAACAATGTTGGTATATTACAACACAATGTTGGTATATTACAACACAATGTTGGTATATTACAACACAATGTTGGTATATTACAACACAATGTTGGTATATTACAACACAATGTTGGTATATTACACCACAATGTTGGTATATTACACCACAATGTTGGTATATTACAACACAATGTTGGTATATTACAACACAGTCAAACCCAACACACAACAATGTTGGTATATTACAACACAATGTTGGTATATTACAACACAATGTTGGTATATTACAACACAATGTTGGTATATTACAACACAATGTTGGTATATTACAACACAATGTTGGTATATTACAACACAATGTTGGTATATTACAACACAATGTTGGTATATTACAACACAATGTTGGTATATACAACACAGTACAACACAATGTTGGTATATTACAACACAATGTTGGTATATTACAACACAATGTTGGTATATTACAACACAATGTTGGTATATTACAACACAATGTTGGTATATTACAACACAATGTTGGTATATTACAACACAATGTTGGTATATTACAACACAATGTTGGTATATTACAACACAATGTTGGTATATTACACCACAATGTTGGTATATTACAACACAGTCAAACCCAACACACAACAATGTTGGTATATTACAACACAATGTTGGTATATTACAACACAATGTTGATATATTACACCACAATGTTGGTATATTACAACACAATGTTTGTATATTACAACACAATGTTGGTATATTACAACACAATGTTGGTATATTACAACACAATGTTGGTATATTACAACACAATGTTGGTATATTACAACACAATGTTGGTATATTACAACACAGTCAAACCCAACACACAACAATGTTTGATGATCACTGACACACAACATTGTAACCAAAACATTCACAATGCTTCCTTTATATAATAAGTTAGGCACCCAACCTGTGCAAATGGTTAATAGAAGCTATTAAGAGTACTCCGACGGACCCATTTATATTAATAAAATTCGTAGGAAGCCTGGCCTGGGAGCGGGCCGCGGGGGCGGTGATCCCAGGGAACATCCTTCAAGCATCAGGTATTATCTGCTTACATTCTTTACATAGTCTTAAATCTTAGTATAAATACTATAATTTGCGTCTATTTCTTTGATCCGTTTCTCTTAGTTTATATATTATGATAAAGAAAGAGAGAAGTGGATAATAAAAATATCAACAATAAAAAGTCAAAAAGAGAGGGAGTTAGGGAGAGGAGGGAGGGAGAGGAGGGTGGGAGAGGAGGGTGGGAGAGGAGGGTGGGAGAGGAGGGAGGGAGAGGAGGGTGGAAGAGGAGGGGAGGAAAGGGGACAGAAACGAGAACAATATATTGAACCAGCAGGCGAGGAGTCCCATGAGACATAGTGCTGCAGGAACCAGGCCACCCTGCCGTACCCTAGCCTACCCTGCCGTACCCTAGCTTACCCTGCCGTACCCTAGCCTACCCTGTCGTACCCTAGCCTACCCTGCCGTACCCTAGCCTACCCTGCCGTACCCTAGCCTACCCTGTCGTACCCTAGCCTACCCTGCCGTACCCTAGCCTACCCTGCCGTACCCTAGCCTACCCTGTCGTACCCTAGCCTACCCTGCCGTACCCTAGCCTACCCTGCCGTACCCTAGCCTACCCTGCCGTACCCTAGCCTACCCTGTCGTACCCTAGCCTACCCTGCCGTACCCTAGCCTACCCTGCCGTAACCAGGCCACCCTGCCGTACCCTAGCCTACCCTGCCGTACCCTAGCTTACCCTGCCGTACCCTAGCCTACCCTGCCGTACCCTAGCCTACCCTGCCGTACCCTAGCCTACCCTGTCGTACCCTAGCCTACCCTGCCGTACCCTAGCCTACCCTGCCGTACCCCAGCCTACCCTGCTGTACCCCAGCCTACCTTACTGTGCCCCAGCCTACCCTGCTGTACCCCAGCCTACCCTGCTGTACCCTAGCCTACCCTGCCGTACCCTAGCCTACCCTGCCGTACCCTAGCCTACCCTGCCGTACCCTAGCCTACCCTGCCGTACCCTAGCCTACCCTGCCGTACCCTAGCCTACCCTGCCGTACCCTAGCCTACCCTGCCGTACCCTAGCCTACCCTGCCGTACCCCAGCCTACCCTGCTGTACCCCAGCCTACCTTACTGTACCCCAGCCTACCCTGCTGTACCCCAGCCTACCCTACTGTAGCCCAGCCTACCCTGCTGTACCCAAGCCTACCCTACTGTACCAGTCTACCCTGCTGTACCCCAGCATACCCTGCTGTACCCCAGTCTACCCTGCTGTACCCCAGCCTACCCTACTGTAGCCCAGCCTACAATGCTGTACCCAAGCCTACCCTACTGTACCAGTCTACCCTGCTGTACCCCAGCATACCCTGCTGTACCCCAGTCTACCCTGCTGTACCCCAGCCTACCCTACTGTAGCCCAGCCTACAATGCTGTACCCAAGCCTACCCTACTGTACCACAGCCTACCCTGCTGTACCCCAGCATACCCTGCTGTACCCCAGCCTACCCTACTGTAGCCCAGCCTACCCTGCTGTACCCAAGCCTACCCTACTGTACCTCAGCCTACCCTGCTGTACCCCAGCATACCCTGCTGTACCCCAGTCTACCCTGCTGTACCCCAGCCTACGCTGCTGTACCCCAGCCTACCTTGCTATACCCCAGCATACCCTGCTGTACCCCAGTCTACCCTGCTGTACCCCAGCCTACCCTACTGTAGCCCAGCCTACAATGCTGTACCCAAGCCTACCCTACTGTACCACAGCCTACCCTGCTGTACCCCAGCATACCCTGCTGTACCCCAGCCTACCCTACTGTAGCCCAGCCTACCCTGCTGTACCCAAGCCTACCCTACTGTACCACAGCCTACCCTGCTGTACCCCAGCATACCCTGCTGTACCCCAGTCTACCCTGCTGTACCCCAGCCTACGCTGCTGTACCCCAGCCTACCCTACTGTAGCCCAGCCTACCCTGCTGTACCCAAGCTTACCCTACTGTACCACAGCCTACCCTGCTGTACCCCAGCATACCTTGCTGTACCCCAGTCTACCCTGCTGTACCCCAGCCTACTCTGCTGTACCCCAGCCTAACCTGCCGTACCCCCAGCCTACCCTGCTGTGCCCCAGCCCACCCTGCTCTACCCCAGCCTACCCTGCCGTACCCCAGACTACCCTGCTTTACTGCAGCCTACCTTGCTGTACCCCAGCCTATCCTGTGTACCCCAACCATACCCTGCTATAACCCAGGCTACCCTGCTGTACCCCAACCTACCCTGCTGTACCCCAGCCTACCCTGCTGTACCCCAGCCTACCCTGCTGTACACCAACCTACCCTGCTGTACCCCAGCCTACCCTGCTGTACCCCAGCCCACCCTGCTGTACCCAGCCCACCCTGCTGTACCCCAGCCCACTCTGCTATACCCCAGCCCACCCAGATGTACCCCAGCATACCCTGCTGTACCCCAGCCTACCCTGCTGTACCCCAGCCTACCCTGCTGTACCCCAGCCCACCCTGCTATACCCCAGCCCACCCTTCTGTACCCCAGCCTACCCTGCTGTACCCTAGCCTACCCTGCTGTACCCCAGCCCACCCAGCTGTACCCCAGCCTACCCTGCTGTACCCCAGCCTACCCTGCTTTACCCCAGCCTACCCTGCTTTACCCCAGCCTACCCTGCTGTACCCCAGCCCACTCTGCTATACCCCAGCCCACTCTGCTGTACCCCAGCCTACCCTGCTGTACCCCAGCCTAACCTGCCGTACCCCCAGCCTACCCTGCTGTGCCCCAGCCCACCCTGCTCTACCCCAGCCTACCCTGCCGTACCCCAGACTACCCTGCTGTACCCCAGCCTACCCTGCTGTACCCCAGCATTCCCTGCTTTACCGCAGCCTACCCTGCTGTACCCCAGCCTACCCTGCTGTAACCCAGCCTACCCTGCTGTACCCCAATCTACCCTGCTGTACCCCAGCCTACCCTGCTGTACCCCAACCTACCCTGCTGTACCCCAGCCTACCCTGCTGCACCCCAGCCCACCGTGCAGTACCCAACCCACCCTGCTATACCCCAGCCCACCCAGCTGTACCCCAGCCTACCCTGCTGTACCCCAGCCCACCCTGCTGTACCCCAGCCCACCCTGCTATACCCCAGCCCACCCTGCTGTACCCCAGCCTACCCTGCTGTACCCTAGCCTACCCTGCTGTACCCCAGCCCACCCAGCTGTACCCCAGCCTACCCTGCTGTACCCCAGCCTACCCTGCTTTACCCCAGCCTACCCTGCTGTACCCCAGTCCACTCTGCTATACCCCAGCCCACTCTGCTGTACCCCAGCCTACCCTGCTGCACCCTAGCCTACCTTGCTGTATCCCAGCCCACCCAGCTGTACCCCAGCCTACCCTGCTGTACTGCAGCCTACCCTGCTTTACCCAAGCCTACCCTGCCGTACCCCAGCCTACTCTGCTGTACCCCAGCATACTCTGCTGTACCGCAGCCCACCCAGCTGTACCCCAGCCTACCCTGCTGTACTCCAGCCTACCCTGCTGTGCCCCAGCCCACTCTGCTGTACCAAAGCCTACCCTGCCGTACCCCAGACTATCCTGCTGTACCCCAACCCACCCTGCTGTACCCCAGCCTACCCTGATGTACCCCAGCCCACCCTGCTGTACCTCAGCAAACCCTGCTGTACCCCAGCCTACCCTGCTGTACCCCAGCCCACCCTGCTGTACCCCAGCCTACCCTGCTGTACTCAAGCTTACCCTGCTGTACCCCAGCCTACCCTTCTGTACCCCAGCCTACCCTGCTGTACCCCAGCCCACCCTGCTGTACCCCAACCTACCCTGCTGTACCCCAACCTACCCTGCTGTACCCCAGCCTACCCTGCTATACCCTAGCCCACCTATGCTGTACCCGAACCCACCTTGCTGTACCCCAGCCCACCTATGCTTTACCCCAACCCACCCTGCTGTACCCCAGCCTACCCTGCTATACCCTAGCCCACCTATGCTGTACCCAACCCACCTTGCTGCACCCCAGCCCACTCTGCTGTACCCCAGCCCACGTATGCTGTACCCCAACCCATCCATAATGCCACTATTCTCATGGAATTGCTGTACCACTAACCCATCCTATATAAAGTGGAAGAGCAGACAAAATAAGTGGAAAGGTATTCAAGTGGATAGAGGAATACTTGGGTAACAGAAGACAGAAGGTAATAGTGAAGAAAGTGGTGTTGGAGTGACGAGTGGGGTCCCTCAATGATTAGTGCTTGGACCCGTGCTCTTTCTGACATACACTAACGACTTGTCAAGAGGAAATTGATTCAGGTGCATCACAGCAGATGATGTGAAAATAATGAGGAAGATAACCTGAGAGGACAGAAAGAGGCTATAAGATGTCTTGAGCAATTCTGGGTCAAGAAGGTATCTACTCGAAGTGTCCTGATAAGCGCAAAACAATGAAGATAGCAGACTGTGTGAGAAAACCAGACACGAAGTGCTGCACACACACACACACACACACACACACACACACACACACACACACACACACACACACACACACACACACACTCTGTACAAGGAGAAAACTTTTGGAGTATACCTCTAATATACCTTTGATGGGTTTCGATAGTTCTCTTACTCTCGCAGCCCAGCCCTGGGCCAGGCTTGTCTGGTGCTTACCTGGTCAACCTGGCTATTTCTGCTGACGGTCCGCTGGCTCACATATCCGTCACAGCCTGGTTAGTCTGGTACTTACCGGAGGAAATTGTCAGATTTTCCTTAAATATTTCTACACCTATTCGAGTAGTGGTTCTGATATCTACTGTCAAGATGTTAACAAGTTTGGACCAACACATGTTGGTACAATGTTCTCTTATTATGCCCAAAGTGCCCATACCTTTCACTAGGTTTATTCTACATATTCTCCAACATGTTTCACTCTAGTATATTGTTATAGCAGTATGCAGGTATGGGATCAGGCCCTCAAGTACTTCTGACATATATATATTATCAAGTTTACCTGGAGAAAGTTCCGGGGGTCAACGCCCCCGCGGCCCGGTCTGTGACCAGGCCTCCTCCTCTCCCCGCTCCAGTGAGTACACTCTTAGGACTCTGGAAGCGTTCCCAGTAATTTAAATGCTTTAACTCTATGTGGGCAGTAAATGATTTTTGATCTTTTCTAACTGATATCTCTCCTGCTCTGAAAGGAGCTGTCAACACTGAACAATACTCTAAGCGAGAGAGCACAAGAGATTTGAAATGTGTCACCTTTAGCATTATTTTTCTTATTTCAAAATTCCTCAGTATGCACCCCGTCGTTTTCCTGGTCGTCGTGATGTTTGCCTTATTGTGTTCGTTGAAAAAGAGGTTATGTCAAGTAAAAGGACACAAGTGCAACTAATGTGACATTTTTATTGCGGCAGCGTTTCGCTCTCCAGGAGCTTTGTCAAGCCGGCTTGACAAAGCTCCTGGAGAGCGAAACATTGCCACAGTAAAAATGTCACATTAGTTGCACTTGTGTCCTTTTAATTTACATATTGTCAGTAATTCTACCAACTTTATTACAAAAAGAGGTTAGCTGACATTATTATACCCAGTTTCTTCACATGTTCCTTTCGTTCTCCTCTTGTGTTTTATATACCATGTCCCTTTTGATTTCATTCTTTCCATATTTAAGCAGTTGGAATCTATCACCCTTGAAAGTCATGCTATCTTTCTACAACTTTTTCTGTGTCTTCTACCGAGGTGACTTTTTTTTTATACCTATTTTGGTATCGTCCACAAATGATACGAAACTGTGGCGAGTGGTTTTATGTATGTCCATTATGAGGATAAGAAACAGTCAAGGCGTCAGGGCCTCGCTCTTTACTTTGCTAATGGTGTAGTAGTCACTATTGCACGCACATCAGGACGTATAAATCGTGTAACTTCAGCAGTATATGCAAGACTGGCTAACCTAAGAACTGCTTTCCCAAACCTGAACAAAGATTCATTAAGGACATTATACACGGAGCAAGTCAGGCCCAGCACACAGTATGCAGCGCCAGCGTTCAACTCTTAGTTCATTAAACATATTAACAAAATAGAGAAAATGTAAAGGTTTATAACGAGAGTG
>NC_091301.1:4906466-4968966 GCF_038502225.1 Cherax quadricarinatus
CACAGTAAAGGAAACAAACACTTCCTCACAACAAAGAAAAAAAACAGAGCAGCAGACACAAGCAAACACAGGTCAAGCAATGCTCCCCCACGTCTCAATACTACTATATATAGCAACTAAAGATGAACCCTACAGCTGCCTCAAAAATACTCACTTAAATAATCTCTGAAAGAAGACTTTAAAATTAATGGTAAAAATAAGGGACACGGTTTTTAGGAATGAATAAAATTATTATTATATGTATTAATAAAGGCGAAGTATTAATAAAGGCAGTGGAGAGCATGTAGTGTGAGTCTCCAGGATCATTACTCAACGTGTGATTATCATGAGTAAAACATGTGCAGCAGTTGGCTATCTTTATTGTTGAAACGTTTCGCCTACACAGTAGACTTCTTCAGTCAAATACACAGTCAGCAGGTGTATTAGTGGAATGATGATGTAATCAGTCCATCAACCTTGGAGAAATAGTAGTTGAGGTGATCAGTCCCCCAGCCTGGAGAAGAGTTCAGCTCCATGGAGCTGAACTGAGGGACTGACCACTTCAACTACTATTTCTCCAAGGTTGATGGACTGATTACATCATCATCATTTCACTACTACACTTGCTGGCTGTGTGTCTGACTGGAGAAGCTTACCGTGTAGGTGAAAGTTTTAACAGTAAAGATAATCAACTGTTAGCATTCCATACCATTTACAACGTCTGTGCTTATTAACTTGCCTCTCACACACACCATTATCCTGCATTATCACAGTTATCCTGCATTATCACAGTTATCCTGCATTATCACAGTTATCCTGCATTATCACAGTTATCCTGCATTATCACAGTTATCCTGCATTATCACAGTTATCCTGCATTATCACAGGTTATCCTGCATTATCACAGTTATCCTGCATTATCACAGTTATCCTGCATTATCACAGTTATCCTGCATTATCACAGTTATCCTGCATTATCACAGGTTATCCTGCATTATCACGTTATCCTGCATTATCACAGTTATCCTGCATTATCACAGTTATCCTGCATTATCACAGTTATCCTGCATTATCACAGTTATCCTGCATTATCACAGTTATCCTGCATTATCACAGTTATCCTGCATTATCACAGTTATCCTGCATTATCACAGTTATCCTGCATTATCACAGTTATCCTGCATTATCACAGTTATCCTGCATTATCACAGTTATCCTGCATCATCACAGTTATCCTGCATCATCACAGTTATCCTGCATTATCACAGTTATCCTGCATTATCACAGTTATCCTGTATTATCACAGTTATCCTGCATTATCACAGTTATCCTGCATTATCACACAGTTATCCTGCATTTACAACGTATGTGCTTATTAACTTGCCTCTCACACACACCATTATCCAGCATTATCATAGTTATCCTGCATTATCACAGTTATCCTGCATTATCACAGTTATCCTGCATTATCACAGTTATCCTGCATTATCACAGTTATCCTGCATTATCACAGTTATCCTGCATTATCACAGTTATCCTGCATTATCACAGTTATCCTGCATTATCACAGTTATCCTGCATTATCACAGTTATCCTGCATTATCACAGTTATCCTGCATTATCACAGTTATCCTGCATCATCACACAGTTATCCTGCATTATCACAGTTATCCTGCATTATCACACAGTTATCCTGCATTATCACAGTTATCCTGCATTATCACACAGTTATCCTGCATTATCACACAGTTATCCTGCATTATCACACAGTTATCCTGCATTATCACAGTTATCCTGCATTATCACAGTTATCCTGCATTATCACAGTTATCCTGCATTATCACACAGTTATCCTGCATTATCAGTTATCCTGCATTATCACGGTTATCCTGCATTATCACAGTTATCCTGCATTATCACAGTTATCCTGCATTATCACGGTTATCCTGCATTATCACAGTTATCCTGCATTATCACAGTTATCCTGCATTATCACAGTTATCCTGCATTATCAAACAGTTATCCTGCATTATCACACAGTTATCCTGCATTATCACACAGTTAACCTGCATTATCACAGTTATCCTGCATTATCACAGTTATCCTGCATTATCACACAGTTATCCTGCATTATCACAGTTATCCTGCATTATCACACAGTTATCCTTCATTATCACAGTTATCCTGCATTATCACACAGTTATCCTGCATTTACAACGTATGTGCTTATTAAGTTGCCTCTCACAAACACCATTATCCTGCATTATCACAGTTATCCTGCATTATCACAGTTATCCTGCATTATCACACAGTTATCCTGCATTATCACACAGTTAACCTGCATTATCAGAGTTATCCTGCATTATCACAGTTATCCTGCATTATCACACAGTTATCCTGCATTATCACAGTTATCCTGCATTATCACACAGTTATCCTGCATTATCACAGTTATCCTGCATTATCACAGTTATCCTGCATTGTCACACAGTTATCCTGCATTATCACAGTTATCCTGCATTATCACAGTTATCCTGCATTATCACACAGTTATCCTGCATTATCACAGTTATCCTGCATTATCACAGTTATCCTGCATTATCACAGTTATCCTGCATTATCACAGTTATCCTGCATTATCACACAGTTATCCTGCATTATCACACAGTTATCCTGCATTATCACACAGTTATCCTGCATTATCACAGTTATCCTGCATTATCACACAGTTATCCTGCATTATCACACAGTTATCCTGCATTATCACACAGTTATCCTGCATTATCGCACATTTATGCTGCATTATCACACAGTTATCCTGCATTATCACACAGTTATCCTGCATTATCACAGTTATCCTGCATTATCAGTTATCCTGCATTATCACACAGTTATCCTGCATTATCACAGTTATCCTGCATTATCACAGTTATCCTGCATTATCACAGTTATCCTGCACTATCACGGTTATCCTGCATTATCACACAGTTATCCTGCATTATCACAGTTATCCTGCATTATCACACAGTTATCCTGCATTATCAGTTATCCTGCATTATCACACAGTTATCCTGCATTATCACAGTTATCCTGCATTATCACAGTTATCCTGCATTATCAGTTATCCTGCATTATCACACAGTTATCCTGCATTATCAGTTATCCTGCATTATCACACAGTTATCCTGCATTATCACAGTTATCCGGCATTATCACAGTTATACTGCATTATCAGTTATCCTGCATTATCACAGTTATCCTGCACTATCACAGTTATCCTGCATTATCACACAGTTATCGTGCATTACCACACAGTTATCCTGCATTATCATACAGTTATCCTGCATTATCATACAGTTATCCTGCATTATCACACAGTTATCCTGCATTATCACATTTATCCTGCACTATCACAGTTATCCTGCATTATCATACAGTTATCCTGCATTATCATACAGTTATCCTGCACTATCACAGTTATCCTGCATTATCACAGTTATCCTGCACTATCACAGTTATCCTGCATTATCACAGTTATCCTGCACTATCACAGTTATCCTGCATTATCACAGTTATCCTGCACTATCACAGTTATCCTGCATTATCACAGTTATCCTGCACTATCACAGTTATCCTGCATTATCACACGTCTCCTTCCTTAACATTATCCTGCCTACGCTTTTCAAAGTCTTCACTACGTGAACTCTGTAGTGAACACCTCCCCAGCCTTGCTCCAGGATACTTATCCTCACGACCCCTAGCCCTGAACACGTCCTCAGCCCCCCACGACCCCTAGCCCTGAACACGTCCTCAGCCCCCCACGACCACTAGCCCTGAACACGTCCTCAGCCCCCCACGACCCCTAGCCCTGAACACGTCCTCAGCCCCCCACGACCACTAGCCCTGAACACGTCCTCAGCCCCCCACGACCCCTAGCCCTGAACACGTCCTCAGCCCCCCACGACCACTAGCCCTGAACACGTCCTCAGCCCCCCACGACCCCTAGCCCTGAACACGTCCTCAGCCCCCACGACCACTAGCCCTGAACACGTCCTCAGCCCCCACGACCCCTAGCCTGAACACGTCCTCAGCCCCCACGACCCCTAGCCCTGAACACGTCCTCAGCCCCCACGACCACTAGCCCTGAACACGTCCTCAGCCCCCCACGACCACTAGCTCTGAACACGTCCTCAGCCCCCCACGACCCCTAGCCCTGAACACGTCCTCAGCCCCACGACCACTAGCCCTGAACACGTCCTCAGCCCCCCACGACCCCTAGCCCTGAACACGTCCTCAGCCCCCCACGACCCCTAGCCCTGAACACGTCCTCAGCCCCCCACGACCACTAGCCCTGAACACGTCGTCAGCCCCCCACGACCACTAGCCCTGAACACGTCCTCAGCCCCCCACGACCACTAGCCCTGAACACGTCCTCAGCCCCCTACGACCCCTAGCCCTGAACACGTCCTCAGCCCCCACGACCCCTAGCCCTGAACACGTCCTCAGCCCCCACGACCCCTAGCCCTGAACACGTCCTCAGCCCCCACGACCCCTAGCCCTGAACACGTCCTCAGCCCCCCACGACCACTAGCCCTGAACACGTCCTCAGCCCCCCACGACCACTAGCTCTGAACACGTCCTCAGCCCCCCACGACCACTAGCTCTGAACACGTCCTCAGCACCCCACGACCCCTAGCCCTGAACACGTCCTCAGCCCCCACGACCACTAGCGCTGAACACGTCCTCAGCCCCCCACGACCCCTAGCCCTGAATACGTCCTCAGCCCCCCACGACCCCTAGCCCTGAACACGTCCTCAGCCCCCCACGACCACTAGCCCTGAACACGTCGTCAGCCCCCCACGACCACTAGCCCTGAACACGTCCTCAGCCCCCCACGACCACTAGCCCTGAACACGTCCTCAGCACCCCACGACCCCTAGCCCTGAACACGTCCTCAGCCCCCACGACCCCTAGCCCTGAACACGTCCTAAGCCCCCACGACCCCTAGCCCTGAACAAGTGCTCATCCCCACGACCCCTAGCCCTGAACACGTCCTAAGCCCCCACGACCCCTAGCCCTGAACAAGTGCTCATCCCCACGACCCCTAGCCGTGAGCACATAATCAGCCCTGCCTCATCTTTCGTAACATTAAGCACATCTCTGCCTTGCCTCACCCCCTCTCACACTATTACCTGCCCCTCCCCGCAACACTTGATTACCACTGCTGCCTGCACCTAACCGCAACACTACTGTTTACCACTGCTGCCCGCCCCTCCCAGCAACATTACTGTTTACCACTGCTGCCTGCCCCTCTTAGCAACATTACTGTTTACCACTGCTGCCTGCCCCTCCCAGCAACATTACTGTTTACCACTGCTGCCTGCCCCTCCCAGCAACATTACTGTTTACCACTGCTGCCTGCCCCTCCCAGCAACACTACTGTTTACCACTGCTGCCCGCCCCTCCCAGCAACATTACTGTTTACCACTGCTGCCTGCCCCTCTTAGCAACACTACTGTTTACCACTGCTGCCCGCCCCTCCCAGCAACATTACTGTTTACCACTGCTGCCTGCCCCTCTTAGCAACATTACTGTTTACCACTGCTGCCTGCCCCTCCCAGCAACATTACTGTTTACCACTGCTGCCTGCCCCTCCCAGCAACATTACTGTTTACCACTGCTGCCTGCCCCTCCCAGCAACACTACTGTTTACCACTGCTGCCCGCCCCTCCCAGCAACATTACTGTTTACCACTGCTGCCTGCCCCTCTTAGCAACACTACTGTTTACCACTGCTGCCTGCCCCTCCTAGCAACACTATTGTTTACAACTGCTGCCTGCCCCTCCTAGCAACACTATTGTTTACCACTGCTGCCTGCCCCTCTTAGCAACACTCGTTTACCACTGCTGCCTGCCCCTCTTAGCAACACTCGTTTACCACTGCTGCCTGCCCCTCCCAGCAACACTATTGTTTACCACTGCTGCCTGCCCCTCCTAGCAACACTATTGTTTACCACTGCTGCCTGCCCCTCCTAGCAACACTATTGTTTACCACTGATACCTGCCCCTCCTAGCAACACTACTGTTTACCACTGCTACCCGCCCCTCCTAGCAACACTACTGTTTACCACTGCTGCCTGCCCCTCCTAGCAACACTACTGTTTACCACTGCTGCCTGCCTCTCCCAGCAACACTACTGTTTACAACTGCTGCCTGCCTCTCCCAGCAACACTACTGTTTACCACTGCTGCCTGCCCCTCCTAGCAACACTACTGTTTACCACTGCTGCCTGCCCCTCCTAGCAACACTATTGTTTACCACTGCTGCCCGCCTCTCCCAGCAACACTACTGTTTACCACTGTTGCCTGCCCCTCCTAGCAACACTACTGTTTACCACTGCTGCCTGCACCTCCCCGCAACACTGTCGTTTACCACTGCTGCCTGCCCCTCCCAGCAACACTACTGTTTACCACCGCTGCTCGCCCCTCTCTGCAACAGTCACTGTTGCATACCACTGCTGCCTGCCCCTCCCTGCAACAGTGAGAGCAGTACTATCGATCAGCTCTCCAGCAGGAAGAAGCTGCGAGGTCGGGCCAGAGAGGACACCCTGCCTCAACACCCCCTCCCCCCTTCCCTTCTGCCACATACACGAGGCGGGGTCAGGAGCTGTGACTCGACCTCCACAATCACAACTAAGCAAGTACAACCAGGGGAGCATATGTTAAGCAAAGATGGTTAAGCCAGCCTCACTCACTACCTCACATAGTGAAGGCTACGAGGCTCCTCACATAGTGAAGGCTACGAGGCTCCTCACATAGTGAAGGCTACGAGGCTCACATAGTGGAGACTACGAGGCTCCTCACATAGTGAAGGCTACGAGGCTCCTCACATAGTGGAGGCTACGAGGCTCCTCACATAGTGGAGGCTACGAGGCTCCTCACATAGTGAAGGCTACGAGGCTCCTCACATAGTGAAGGCTACGAGGCTCCTCACATAGTGAAGGCTACGAGGCTCACATAGTGGAGACTACGAGGCTCCTCACATAGTGAAGGCTACGAGGCTCCTCACATAGTGGAGGCTACGAGGCTCCTCACATAGTGAAGGCTACGAGGCTCCTCACATAGTGAAGGCTACGAGGCTCCTCACATAGTGGAGGCTACGAGGCTCCTCACATAGTGAAGGCTACGAGGCTCCTCACATAGTGGAGGCTACGAGGCTCCTCACATAGTGAAGGCTACGAGGCTCCTCACACAGTGGAGGCTACGAGGCTCCTCACATAGTGAAGGCTACGAGGCTCCTCACATAGTGAAGGCTACGAGGCTCCTCACATAGTGAATGCTACGAGGCTCCTCACATAGTGAATGCTACGAGGCTCCTCACATAGTGAAGGCTACGAGGCTCCTCACATAGTGAAGGCTACGAGGCTCTTCACATAGTGAATGCTACGAGGCTCCTTACATAGTGAAGGCTACGAGGCTCCTCACATAGTGAATGCTACGAGGCTCCTCACATAGTGAAGGCTACGAGGCTCCTCACATAGTGAAGGCTACGAGGCTCCTCACATAGTGAATTCTACGAGGCTCCTCACACAGTGAAGACTACGAGGCTCCTCACATAGTGAAGGCTACGAGGCTCCTCACATAATGAATGCTACGAGGCTCCTCACACAGTGAAGGCTACGAGGCTCCTCACATAATGAATGCTACGAGGCTCCTCACATAGTGAAGGCTACGAGGCTCCTCACATAGTGAAGGCTACGAGGCTCTTCACATAATGAATGCTACGAGGCTCCTCACATAGTGAAGGCTACGAGGCTCCTCACATAGTGGAGGCTACGAGGCTCCTCACATAGTGAAGGCTACGAGGCTCCTCACATAGTGGAGGCTACGAGGCTCCTCACATAGTGAAGGCTACGAGGCTCCTCACATAGTGGAGGCTACGAGGCTCCTCACATAGTGAAGGCTACGAGGCTCCTCACATAGTGGAGGCTACGAGGCTCCTCACATAGTGAAGGCTACGAGGCTCCTCACATAGTGAATGCTACGAGGCTCCTCACATAGTGAAGGCTACTAGGCTCTTCACATAGTGAATGCTACGAGGCTCCTTACATAGTGAAGGCTACGAGGCTCCTCACATAGTGAATGCTACGAGGCTCCTCACATAGTGAAGGCTACGAGGCTCCTCACATAGTGAAGGCTACGAGGCTCCTCACATAGTGAAGGCTACGAGGCTCCTCACATAGTGAAGGCTACGAGGCTCCTCACATAGTGAAGGCTACGAGGCTCCTCACATAGTGAAGGCTACGAGGCTCCTCACATAGTGAAGGCTACGAGGCTCCTCACATAGTGAAGGCTACGAGGTTCCTCAAACAATGAAGGCTACGAGGCTCCTTACATAGTGAAGGCTACGAGGCTCCTCACATAATGAATGCTACGAGGCTCCTCACATAGTGAAGGCTACGAGGCTCCTCACATAATGAATGCTACGAGGCTGCTCACATAGTGAAGGCTACGAGGCTCCTCACATAGTGAAGGCTACGAGGCTCCTCACACAGTGAAGGCTACGAGGCTCCTCACACAGTGAAGGCTACGAGGCTCCTCACATAATGAATGCTACGAGGCTCCTCACACAGTGAAGGCTACGAGGCTCCTCACATAGTGAAGGCTACGAGGCTCCTCACACAGTGAAGGCTACGAGGCTCCTCACACAGTGAAGGCTACGAGGCTCTTCACACAGTGAAGGCTACGAGGCCCCTCACATAGTGAAGGCTACGAGGCTCCTCACACAGTGAAGGCTACGAGGCTCCTCACATAATGAATGCTACGAGGCTCCTCACACAGTGAAGGCTACGAGGCTCCTCACATAATGAATGCTACGAGGCTCCTCACACAGTGAAGGCTACGAGGCTCCTCACATAGTGAAGGCTACGAGGCTCCTCACACAGTGAAGGCTACGAGGCTCCTCACACAGTGAAGGCTACGAGGCTCTTCACACAGTGAAGGCTACGAGGCTCCTCACATAGTGAAGGCTACGAGGCTCTTCACACAGTGAAGGCTACGAGGCTCCTCACATAATGAATGCTACGAGGCTCCTCACACAGTGAAGGCTACGAGGCTCCTCACATAGTGAGGGCTACGAGGCTCCTCACACAGTGAAGGCTACGAGGCTCCTCACACAGTGAAGGCTACGAGGCTCCTCACATAATGAATGCTACGAGGCTCCTCACACAGTGAAGGCTACGAGGCTCCTCACATAGTGAAGGCTACGAGGCTCCTCACACAGTGAAGGCTACGAGGCTCCTCACACAGTGAAGGCTACGAGGCTCTTCACACAGTGAAGGCTACGAGGCTCCTCACATAGTGAAGGCTACGAGGCTCCTCACACAGTGAAGGCTACGAGGCTCCTCGCATAATGAATGCTACGAGGCTCCTCACACAGTGAAGGCTACGAGGCTCCTCACATAATGAATGCTACGAGGCTCCTCACACAGTGAAGGCTACGAGGCTCCTCACATAGTGAAGGCTACGAGGCTCCTCGCACAGTGAAGGCTACGAGGCTCCTCACACAGTGAAGGCTACGAGGCTCGTCACATACACTTAACTACTGAAGGTGCTCCACTTGTCTTCAATCTCTATTTTTAAAGTGCCAACGTGGGTAGCACCACACTTTTTAAAGTGCCAACGTGGGTAGCACCACACTTTTTAAAGTGCCAACGTGGGTAGCACCACACTTTTTAAAGTGCCAATGTGGGTAGCACCACACTTTTTAAAGTGCCAACGTGGGTAGCACCACACTTTTTAAAGTGCCAACGTGGGTAGCACCACACTTTTTAAAGTGCCAACGTGGGTAGCACCACACTTTTTAAAGTGCCAACGTGGGTAGCACCACACTTTTTAAAGTGCCAACGTGGGTAGCACCACACTTTTTAAAGTGCCAACGTGGGTAGCACCACACTTTTTAAAGTGCCAACGTGGGTAGCACCACACTTTTTAAAGTGCCAACGTGGGTAGCACC
Organism: Cherax quadricarinatus; assembly: GCF_038502225.1. Taxonomy (NCBI): domain Eukaryota; kingdom Metazoa; phylum Arthropoda; class Malacostraca; order Decapoda; family Parastacidae; genus Cherax; species Cherax quadricarinatus. The sequence goes on from NC_091301.1 coordinate 4,916,459, forward strand.
ACACTTTTTAAAGTGCCATCGTGGGTAGCACCACACTTTTTAAAGTGCCATCGTGGGTAGCACCACACTTTTTAAAGTGCCAACGTGGGTAGCACCCCACTTTTTAAAGTGCCAACGTGGGTAGCACCCCACTTTTTAAAGTGCCAACGTGGGTAGCACCCCACTTTTTAAAGTGCCAACGTGGGTAGCACCACACTTTTTAAAGTGCCAACGTGGGTAGCACCACACTTTTTAAAGTGCCAACGTGGGTAGCACCACACTTTTTAAAGTGCCAACGTGGGTAGCACCACACTTTTTAAAGTGCCAATGTGGGTAGCACCACACTTTTTAAAGTGCCAACGTGGGTAGCACCACACTTTTTAAAGTGCCAATGTGGGTAGCACCACACTTTTTAAAGTGCCAACGTGGGTAGCACCACACTTTTTAAAGTGCCAACGTGGGTAGCACCACACTTTTTAAAGTGCCAACGTGGGTAGCACCACACATTTTACAGTGCCTACGTGGGTAGCACCAGTAGGCGGTAGGCCTAGTGACCCATGCATGACTAAGTGCTACTCACACCTACTCTTATACCTGTCCAACCTACTTGTTAAGGCTGTCCAAAATTCTGACTTTAACCACGCGAGAATTTACTAACCTGCCGTGTCCACTACGGTATTTGAGTCGGTGGACAGAATACAACTATCCAACATCAAAAATCTAAATTTATCCAACTTTAAACCCATATCCTTCAAAAATCTAAATTTACTGAACTTTAAATTCTCCTCTGCGAGTCTCGTCTTGTTATATATTTTCAACACTTAATTTTCATATACAGATATCTACTGCGGATTTCCCTCTCTACACTCCAGTGTAGAAGTCAGTTTAGCTTTCAGTACTTTCAACCTGTTTCCGTGATTTCAACATGTGTCATACAGCTTTCAACATGTGTCTTACAGCTTTCAGCACATGTTCATTTGATAACATGGAAGCCAGGCTGTGGCTCGTACGTTGGACTGCGTGCGGCCAGCAGTAACAGCCTAGTTGATCAGGCCCTGATTCATCGGGAGGCCTGGTCATGGACCGGGCTGCGGGGGCATTGATCCCCGGAATAACCTCCAGGTAACCTCCAGGTAAGGTTGCCAGGACACTGGTACAACCAAGGTTGCCAGGACACTGATACAACCAAGGTTGCCAGGACACTGGTACAACTAAGGTTGCCAGGACACTGGTACAACCAAGGTTGCCAGGACACTGGTACAACCAAGGTTGCCAGGACACTGATACAACCAAGGTTGCCAGGACACTGGTACAACTAAGGTTGCCAGGACACTGGTACAACTAAGGTTGCCAGGACACTGGTACAACCAAGGTTGCCAGGACACTGATACAACCAAGGTTGCCAGAACACTGGAACAACCAAGGTTGCCAGAACACTGGTACAACCAAAGGTTGCCAGGACACTGGTACAACCAAGGTTGCCAGGACACTGGAACAACCAAGATTGCCAGGACACTGGTACAACCAAGGTTACCTGGACAATAGTACAACCAAGGTTACCAGGACAATAGTACAACCAAGGTTACCTGGACAATAGTACAACCAAGGTTACCTGGACAATAGTACAACCAAGGTTACCAGGACAATAGTATAACCAAGGTTACCTGGACAATAGTACAACCAAGGTTACCTGGACAATAGTACAACCAAGGTTACCAGGACAATAGTACAACCAAGGTTACCTGGACAATAGTACAACCAAGGTTACCAGGACAATAGTACAACCAAGGTTACCTGGACAATAGTACAACCAAGGTTACCAGGACAATAGTACAACCAAGGTTACCAGGACAATAGTACAACCAAGGTTACCAGGACAATAGTACAACCAAGGTTACCAGGACAATAGTACAACCAAGGTTACCAGGACAATAGTACAACCAAGGTTACCAGGACAATAGTACAACCAAGGTTACCAGGACAATAGTACAACCAAGGTTACCAGGACAATAGTACAACCAAGGTTACCTGGACAATAGTACAACCAAGGTTACCAGGACAATAGTACAACCAAGGTTACCTGGACAATAGTACAACCAAGGTTACCAGGACAATAGTACAACCAAGGTTACCAGGACAATAGTACAACCAAGGTTACCTGGACAATAGTACAACCAAGGTTAATTGGACAATAGTACAACCAAGGTTACCAGGACAATAGTACAATCAAGGTTACCAGGACAATAGTACAACCAAGGTTACCAGGACAATAGTACAACCAAGGTTACCTGGACAATAGTACAACCAAGGTTACCTGGACAATAGTACAACCAAGGTTACCAGGACAATAGTACAACCAAGGTTACCAGGACAATAGTACAACCAAGGTTAACACATACAGTCAGGGCCTCGCTTATACAGCAGGTTAGGTTGCTGGCTACTGCTGTAAAGTGAAACATAGTCTTATTTCTCTTTCAAATACATATACAAGTTTGATAATATGTTTACATAATCATACATTAAGTAAGCAATATAGCTAGGCCTAAAAAAAATTGCATATACAGTACACACATTACTTACTTTAAAATATTTTCGTCCTTTGCTTATAGTGAATAGATATTTTTTTGTTTAGGAAGTCTGAAGAAATGAAGTACTGGTATAACTATAAATCACTGCATTAGCGAAATGCCGTAAAGCTAAACGCCGTAAAGCTAAGCGCTGTAAAGCGAGACCCGTCCGTGACTAAAATTAATCAAGTATTTCGAGATTGGCTAATATTTAGGAATAAAGTCCTGGGAATATAATGTTACCCAGAATATTAAACTATACAAGAAATACTTAGGAAAAACATTAGCCATCATATATACATTGAAAAGTCTGTGAACTACAGTTTTCCAGAACGCAAGAGAGGAATACATTGTTAAATAGGAATGGAAAGATTTCATACAGCCTCTGTAGAAATACAGACTGCTATTAATTAAATACAAACAGTATTCACAGACACAGACTGCTATTACATAAATACATTCACTGTATTCAGAGATACAGACTGTTACATAAGCACAAACATGTATTCAGAGATACAGACTGTTACATAAACACAAACATGTATTCAGAGATACAGACTGTTACATAAACACAAACATGTATTCAGAGATACAGACTGTTACATAAACACAAACATGTATTCAGAGATACAGACTGTTACATAAACACAAACATGTATCCAGAGATACAGACTGCTACATAAACACAAACATGTATTCAGAGATACAGACTGTTACATAAACACAAACATGTATCCAGAGATACAGACTGTTACATAAACACAAACATGTATTCAGAGATACAGACTGTTACATAAACACAAACATGTATTCAGAGATACAGACTGTTACATAAACACAAACATGTATCCAGAGATACAGACTGTTACATAAACACAAACATGTATTCAGAGATACAGACTGTTACATAAACACAAACATGTATTCAGAGATACAGACTGTTACATAAACACAAACATGTATTCAGAGATACAAACTGTTACATAAACACAAACATGTATCCAGAGATACAGACTGTTACATAAACACAAACATGTATTCAGAGATACAGACTGTTACATAAACACAAACATGTATTCAGAGATACAAACTGTTACATAAACACAAACATGTATTCAGAGATACAGACTGTTACATAAACACAAACATGTATCCAGAGATACAGACTGTTACATAAACACAAACATGTATTCAGAGATACAGACTGTTACATAAACACAAACATGTATTCAGAGATACAGACTGTTACATAAACACAAACATGTATTCAGAGATACAGACTGTTACATAAACACAAACATGTATCCAGAGATACAGACTGTTACATAAACACAAACATGTATCCAGAGATACAGACTGTTACATAAACACAAACATGTATTCAGAGATACAGACTGTTACATAAACACAAACATGTATTCAGAGATACAGACTGTTACATAAACACAAACATGTATTCAGAGATACAGACTGTTACATAAACACAAACATGTATCCAGAGATACAGACTGTTACATAAACACAAACATGTATTCAGAGATACAAACTGCTGGTGAATATGTTACAGATGTAAACATTTACAAACGTAATAAATACACTGATGAACATTTCTCTCGAAAATACTGATAAGCATCTCACACGAAAATGGAAGATCTTTCTCGAGAAGAGTAAAAGTGATGCATTGTGAGTGGGAATGAAAGGCAACCCACTCACACACACACACACACACACACACACACACACACACACACACACACACACAGAAGCACATACAAAAATACACACACATACCAACACCGCCACTAACCGTAGAGACTGAGAAAAAGACAAAATGAAGCAGCATCAGAAGATCATAAAGTACCAGGAACTGATGTAACACCAGGAACTGATGTAACACCAGGAACTGATGTAACACCAGGAACTGATGTAACACCAGGAACTGATGAAACACCAGGAACTGATGAAACACCAGGAACTGATGAAACACCAGGAACTGATGTAACACCAGGAACTGATGAAACACCAGGAACTGATGTAACACCAGGAACTGATGTAACACCAGGAACTGATGTAACACCAGGAACTGATGAAACACCAGGAACTGATGAAACACCAGGAACTGATGTAACACCAGGAACTGATGTAACACCAGGAACTGATGTAACACCAGGAACTGATGAAACACCAGGAACTGATGAAACACCAGGAACTGATGTAACACCAGGAACTGATGTAACACCAGGAACTGATGAAACACCAGGAACTGATGAAACACCAGGAACTGATGAAACACCAGGAACTGATGTAACACCAGGAACTGATGTAACACCAGGAACTGATGTAACACCAGGAACTGATGAAACACCAGGAACTGATGTAACACCAGGAACTGATGTAACACCAGGAACTGATGTAACACCAGGAACTGATGTAACACCAGGAACTGATGTAACACCAGGAACTGATGAAACACCAGGAACTGATGAAACACCAGGAACTGATGAAACACCAGGAACTGATGAAACACCAGGAACTGATGTAACACCAGGAACTGATGAAACACCAGGAACTGATGTAACACCAGGAACTGATGTAACACCAGGAACTGATGTAACACCAGGAACTGATGAAACACCAGGAACTGATGAAACACCAGGAACTGATGTAACACCAGGAACTGATGTAACACCAGGAACTGATGTAACACCAGGAACTGATGAAACACCAGGAACTGATGAAACACCAGGAACTGATGTAACACCAGGAACTGATGTAACACCAGGAACTGATGAAACACCAGGAACTGATGAAACACCAGGAACTGATGAAACACCAGGAACTGATGTAACACCAGGAACTGATGTAACACCAGGAACTGATGTAACACCAGGAACTGATGAAACACCAGGAACTGATGTAACACCAGGAACTGATGAAACACCAGGAACTGATGAAACACCAGGAACTGATGAAACACCAGGAACTGATGAAACACCAGGAACTGATGTAACACCAGGAACTGATGTAACACCAGGAACTGATGAAACACCAGGAACTGATGTAACACCAGGAACTGATGTAACACCAGGAACTGATGAAACACCAGGAACTGATGAAACACCAGGAACTGATGAAACACCAGGAACTGATGAAACACCAGGAACTGATGAAACACCAGGAACTGATGAAACACCAGGAACTGATGAAACACCAGGAACTGATGAAACACCAGGAACTGATGAAACACCAGGAACTGATGAAACACCAGGAACTGATGAAACACCAGGAACTGATGAAATACCAGGAACTGATGAAACACCAGGAATTGATGTAACACCAGGAACTGATGAAATACCAGGAACTGATGAAATACCAGGAACTGATGAAACACCAGGAACTGATGTAACACCAGGAACTGATGAAATACCAGGAACTGATGTAACACCAGGAACTGATGTAACACCAGGAATTGATGTAACACCAGGAACTGATGAAACACCAGGAACTGATGAAACACCAGGAACTGATGAAACACCAGGAACTGATGAAATACCAGGAACTGATGAAACACCAGGAACTGATGAAACACCAGGAACTGATGAAACACCAGGAACTGATGAAATACCAGGAACTGATGAAACACCAGGAACTGATGAAACACCAGGAACTGATAAAACACCAGGAACTGATGAAATACCAGGAACTGATGAAACACCAGGAACTGATGAAACACCAGGAACTGATGAAACACCAGGAACTGATGAAATACCAGGAACTGATGAAACACCAGGAACTGATGAAATACCAGGAACTGATGAAACACCAGGAACTGATGAAATACCAGGAACTGATGAAACACCAGGAACTGATGAAACACCAGGAACTGATGAAACACCAGGAACTGATGAAACACCAGGAACTGATAAAACACCAGGAACTGATGAAATACCAGGAACTGATGAAACACCAGGAACTGATGAAACACCAGGAACTGATGAAACACCAGGAACTGATGAAATACCAGGAACTGATGTAACACCAGGAACTGATGTAACACCAGGAATTGATGTAACACCAGGAATTGATGTAACACCAGGAACTGATGAAACACCAGGAACTGATGAAACACCAGGAACTGATGAAATACCAGGAACTGATGAAACACCAGGAACTGATGAAACACCAGGAACTGATGAAACACCAGGAACTGATGAAATACCAGGAACTGATGAAACACCAGGAACTGATGAAACACCAGGAACTGATAAAACACCAGGAACTGATGAAATACCAGGAACTGATGAAACACCAGGAACTGATGAAACACCAGGAACTGATGAAACACCAGGAACTGATGAAATACCAGGAACTGATGAAACACCAGGAACTGATGAAACACCAGGAACTGATGAAATACCAGGAACTGATGAAACACCAGGAACTGATGAAACACCAGGAACTGATGAAACACCAGGAACTGATGAAACACCAGGAACTGATGAAACACCAGGAACTGATGAAATACCAGGAACTGATGAAACACCAGGAACTGATGAAACACCAGGAACTGATAAAACACCAGGAACTGATGAAATACCAGGAACTGATGAAACACCAGGAACTGATGAAACACCAGGAACTGATGAAACACCAGGAACTGATGAAATACCAGGAACTGATGAAACACCAGGAACTGATGAAACACCAGGAACTGATGAAACACCAGGAACTGATGAAATACCAGGAACTGATGAAACACCAGGAACTGATGAAACACCAGGAACTGATAAAACACCAGGAACTGATGAAATACCAGGAACTGATGAAACACCAGGAACTGATGAAACACCAGGAACTGATGAAACACCAGGAACTGATGAAATACCAGGAACTGATGAAACACCAGGAACTGATGAAACACCAGGAACTGATGAAATACCAGGAACTGATGAAACACCAGGAACTGATGAAACACCAGGAACTGATGAAACACCAGGAACTGATGAAACACCAGGAACTGATAAAACACCAGGAACTGATGAAATACCAGGAACTGATGAAACACCAGGAACTGATGAAACACCAGGAACTGATGAAACACCAGGAACTGATGAAATACCAGGAACTGATGTAACACCAGGAACTGATGTAACACCAGGAATTGATGTAACACCAGGAATTGATGTAACACCAGGAACTGATGAAACACCAGGAACTGATGAAACACCAGGAACTGATGAAACACCAGGAACTGATGAAATACCAGGAACTGATGAAACACCAGGAACTGATGAAACACCAGGAACTGATGAAACACCAGGAACTGATGAAATACCAGGAACTGATGAAACACCAGGAACTGATGAAACACCAGGAACTGATAAAACACCAGGAACTGATGAAATACCAGGAACTGATGAAACACCAGGAACTGATGAAACACCAGGAACTGATGGAACACCAGGAACTGATGAAATACCAGGAACTGATGAAACACCAGGAACTGATGAAACACCAGGAACTGATGAAATACCAGGAACTGATGAAACACCAGGAACTGATGAAACACCAGGAACTGATGAAACACCAGGAACTGATGAAACACCAGGAACTGATAAAACACCAGGAACTGATGAAATACCAGGAACTGATGAAACACCAGGAACTGATGAAACACCAGGAACTGATGAAACACCAGGAACTGATGAAATACCAGGAACTGATGAAACACCAGGAACTGATGAAATACCAGGAACTGATGAAACACCAGGAACTGATGAAATACCAGGAACTGATGAAACACCAGGAACTGATAAAACACCAGAAACTGATAAAACAACTAAAATGCTGAGGAAGCACCAAGAGCTGAAGAAAAAAAGCAGATGATGAAACACAGAGTCAGATACTCAGAAAAAACACCCGCTTAAAATAAAGGGAAGACAGTGGCAGCAAACGACACATGACGTAAAATATGCAAATGCTATGCTAATGCAGAAATGGAAACTCACTAACAAGAATCTGAAATATATGCAAACACTCCCCCTTGCCCCCCTTACCCATCCCCCAGGAAATGCGTGAGTTATCTAAAACTGGGAAGCTGTCGTTTTCAAAATGGCTGCGAGTTCCATCAGTCTGGAAGGAACTGCAAAATAAACCTAGTGAAAAGCAGGGGTGCGGTGGGCACAATAAGGGAACACTGTATCAACATTCGTGGCCTAAGATTATTCAACATCTTGCCAGAATATATCAGAAAGACTGGACAAGTATCTTCACCAGGTGCCAGATCAACCAGGTTATGATGGATATATGGGGCGACGAGCCTCCAGCAGCAACAGCCTGATTGACCAGGCTAGTACCAAACGAGCCTGGCCCATGGCCGGGCTTTGGGAGTAGAATCTCGAAACCCATCAAAGGTATATCAAAGGGAGGTACCACACTCCATTCACACGAGGCAGAGTCTGCATAAAACAGAGCAGCGCCTGCACAACTCAAGCAGTGTCTCCATAAAACACGTTCCAGTACAAAATATTCAAGACTCTCGATGATAGAAAGTGAACGACAACGTTGATATTAAACAGAATCACTCAACTACTCTAGAGAACTCTCACTCAACTACTCTAGAGAACTCTCATCAACTACTCTAGAGAACTCTCACTCAACTATAGAGAACTCTCACTCAACTACTCTAGAGAACTCTCACTCAACTACTCAAGAGAACTCTCACTCAACTACTCAAGAGAACTCTCACTCAACTACTCAAGAGAACTCTCACTCAACTACTCTACAGAACTCTCACTCAACTACTCTACAGAACTCTCACTCAACTTCTCTAGAGAACTGTCACTGAACTACTCTAGAGAACTCTCACTCAACTACTCTACAAAAGTGACTGACCAACTCTACAAAAGTCACTGTGAACTACTCTACAAGAGTCACTGAACTACTCTATAAAAGTCACTGACCTACAAAAGTCACTGAAATACTCTACAAAAGTCACTGAACTGCTCTACAAACGAGTCACTGAACCACTCTACAAACAAGCCACTGAACCACTCTACAAACGAGTCACTGAACCACTCTACAAACGAGTCACTGAACCACTCTACAAACGAGTCACTGAACCACTCAGCAAACAAGTCACTGAACCACTCTACAAACGAGTCACTGAACCACTCTACAAACAAGCCACTGAACCACTCTACAAACGAGTCACTGAACCACTCTACAAACAAGCCACTGAACCACTCTACAAACGAGTCACTGAACCACTCTACAAACGAGTCACTGAACCACTCTACAAACGAGTCACTGAACCACTCAGCAAACAAGTCACTGAACCACTCTACAAACGAGTCACTGAACCACTCTACAAACAAGCCACTGAACCACTCTACAAACGAGTCACTGAACCACTCTACAAACAAGCCACTGAACCACTCTACAAACGAGTCACTGAACCACTCTACAAACAAGCCACTGAACCACTCTACAAACGAGTCACTGAACCACTCTACAAACAAGCCACTGAACCACTCTACAAACGAGTCACTGAACCACTCTACAAACGAGTCACTGAACCACTCTACAAACAAGCCACTGAACCACTCTACAAACGAGTCACTGAACCACTCTACAAACGAGTCACTGAACCACTCTACAAACAAGCCACTGAACCACTCTACAAACAAGCCACTGAACCACTCTACAAACAAGCCACTGAACCACTCTACAAACGAGTCACTGAACCACTCTACAAACGAGTCACTGAACCACTCAACAAACGAGTCACTGAACCACTCAGCAAACGAGTCACTAAACCACTCTACAAACGAGTCACTGAACCACTCAACAAACAAGTCACTGAACCACTCTACAAACGAGTCACTGAACCACTCAACAAACGAGTCGCTGAACCACTCAACAAACAAGTCACTGAACCACTCAACAAACGAGTCACTGAACCACTCAACAAACAAGTCACTGAACCACTCTACAAACAAGTCACTGAACCACTCAACAAACAAGTCACTGGACCACTCAACAAACAAGTCACTGAACCACTCAACAAACGAGTCACTGATCCACTCAACAAACGAGTCACTGAACTACTCAACAATCAAGTCACTGAACCACTCAACAAACAAGTCACTGAACCACTCAACAAACGAGTCACTGAACCACTCAACAAACGAATCACTGAACCACTCAACAAACAAGTCACTGAACCACTCAACAAACGAGTCACTGAACCACTCTACTCCTCCCGATACAATTACTATGTATCTGGACTGGAACACTGAAATACGACAGTTATAAAAGTATCAAGCAAAATAGTACAAGTAGCAGAGTGAGCGTACTTTGGAGACTGAGTTTAGAGACGGGAGAGACCTGACAGGCACAAAGACTTGTAACAATGACTCTACTTGACGAAGGCAGCAGTAGAGCCACCACGAACATTACTGGCCAGTAGCATTAACTTCATAGATAATAAAGAGCTGTAACAGGTTCCTAAGACGGCGAAATTGAATTTATGATAAATGGCTTATATAACCCACAATTTCAAGAATGAGACACTTGTGCAACATTTTGGAATCTTTACTGAGGACATGTTTCGTCACACAAGTGACTTTATCAGTCCAATACAAAGAAGATCGGTGGAAACAGAAGAGAAGTTTGAGGTAATCAGTCCCTCAGCCAGGAATCGATGTGTTCATTCCATCAATCTTGACGACGTAGTTTTGAGGTGGTCAGGGACTGACCACCTCAAAACTACTACGTCTTCAAGGGCGATGGACTGATTACATCGTCTTCACATTTCTACCACTTCTCACTCTTGAATACTCGACTGAAAAAGCCTACTGTGTAGGCGAAACGTTTTGGAATAAAGATACCTAATTATTGCACACGTGTCCTACTGACCAAAAGTAATCTTGTAATAAAGTTGGTAGAATTACCGACAATATGTAAAGTAAAAGGACACAAGTGCAACTAATGTGACATTTATTGTGGCAACGTTTCGCTCTCCAGGAGCTTTATCAAGCCATTACGAACAATACTACTACCACTAGTGAACATCGAAATGGTACCTCACTAGTATTGCACCTCACTCTGAGCCTTTATATACCCTCTGTGTCCATGTATTGTTTGTAATGGCTTGATAAAGCTCCTGGAGAGCGAAACGTTGCCACAATAAATGTCACATTAGTTGCACTTGTGTCCTTTTACTTAAAAGTAATCTTGACGAAGCAAGAGGAAGCTAGGCCAGTGCCTGCATGTCGTGATTTATATGTTGGTCTGAGGGAAACGAGCAGCAACAACCTGGCTGATCAAAGAAATCTGGTCAAATAAGATCACCTAAGGTCGTTTATTCTTTGTCGCCACGTTAAGTCATTCCAGGTTATTACAGACTCAGTGTGTGGCTTTTCTGTACTTGTGATGACGGCTGTACTCTACTGTGCTCCACTCTACTGTACTCCTCTCTACTCCACTCCTCTCTACTGTACTGCTCTCGACTCCACTCTACTCCTCTCTACTCCACTCTGTCTTACTATACTCCAATCCACTTGTTCTTTACATACTGCATTCATTACGGAGAGACGTGGACATAGTGTACGTATATGGAAGCACGAACACTCGGTCACTCGGAGACGTGTGTACACTGAAGCATCAACACTCGGTCACTCAGAGACGTGTGTACACTGAAGCATCAACACTCGGCCACTCAGAGACGTGTGTACACTGAAGCATCAACACTCGGCCACTCAGAGACGTGTGTACACTGAAGCATCAACACTCGGCCACTCAGAGACGTGTGTACACTGAAGCATCAACACTCGGCCACTCAGAGACGTGTGTACACTGAAGCATCAACACTCGGCCACTCAGAGACGTGTGTACACTGAAGCATCAACACTCGGTCACTCGGAGACGTGTGTACACTGAAGCATCAACACTCGGCCACTCAGAGACGTGTGTACACTGAAGCATCAACACTCGGCCACTCAGAGACGTGTGTACACTGAAGCATCAACACTCGGTCACTCAGAGACGTGTGTACACTGAAGCATCAACACTCGGCCACTCAGAGACGTGTGTACACTGAAGCATCAACACTCGGCCACTCAGAGGCGTGTGTACACTGAAGCATCAACACTCGGTCACTCAGAGACGTGTGTACACTGAAGCATCAACACTCGGTCACTCAGAGACGTGTGTACACTGAAGCATCAACACTCGGCCACTCAGAGACGTGTGTACACTGAAGCATCAACACTCGGCCACTCAGAGACGTGTGTACACTGAAGCATCAACACTCGGCCACTCAGAGATGTGTGTACACTGAAGCATCAACACTCGGCCACTCAGAGACGTGTGTACACTGAAGCATCAACACTCGGCCACTCAGAGACGTGTGTACACTGAAGCATCAACACTCGGCCACTCAGAGACGTGTGTACACTGAAGCATCAACACTCGGCCACTCAGAGACGTGTGTACACTGAAGCATCAACACTCGGCCACTCAGAGATGTGTGTACACTGAAGCATCAACACTCGGTCACTCAGAGACGTGTGTACACTGAAGCATCAACACTCGGCCACTCAGAGATGTGTGTACACTGAAGCATCAACACTCGGTCACTCAGAGATGTGTGTACACTGAAGCATCAACACTCGGCCACTCAGAGACGTGTGTACACTGAAGCATCAACACTCGGCCACTCAGAGACGTGTGTACACTGAAGCATCAACACTCGGCCACTCAGAGACGTGTGTACACTGAAGCATCAACACTCGGCCACTCAGAGATGTGTGTACACTGAAGCATCAACACTCGGTCACTCAGAGACGTGTGTACACTGAAGCATCAACACTCGGCCACTCAAAGATGTGTGTACACTGAAGCATCAACACTCGGTCACTCAGAGACGTGTGTACACTGAAGCATCAACACTCGGCCACTCAGAGATGTGTGTACACTGAAGCATCAACACTCGGCCACTCAGAGACGTGTGTACACTGAAGCATCAACACTCGGCCACTCAGAGACGTGTGTACACTGAAGCATCAACACTCGGCCACTCAGAGACGTGTGTACACTGAAGCATCAACACTCGGCCACTCAGAGATGTGTGTACACTGAAGCATCAACACTCGGCATCACTCAGAGACGTGTGTACACTGAAGCATCAACACTCGGCCACTCAGAGATGTGTGTACACTGAAGCATCAACACTCGGTCACTCAGAGACGTGTGTACACTGAAGCATCAACACTCGGCCACTCAGAGATGTGTGTACACTGAAGCATCAACACTCGGCCACTCAGAGACGTGTGTACACTGAAGCATCAACACTCGGCCACTCAGAGACGTGTGTACACTGAAGCATCAACACTCGGCCACTCAGAGACGTGTGTACACTGAAGCATCAACACTCGGCCACTCAGAGACGTGTGTACACTGAAGCATCAACACTCGGCCACTCAGAGACGTGTGTACACTGAAGCATCAACACTCGGCCACTCAGAGACGTGTGTACACTGAAGCATCAACACTCGGCCACTCAGAGACGTGTGTACACTGAAGCATCAACACTCGGCCACTCAGAGACGTGTGTACACCACAAATATTGCTGCATTTTCACCTGCTGGGGAGAGACGCTCAGATTTATTTTTTCCGCTCTTGTTTACCGAGTAAATATTATGAGTTTCTGGAAATTGGAAGAGAAGTGCTTGTTTTTGTTTTATTGCCTCTGCTTTGCGCTTTTTTTATTATTTTGGTGTGTCTCTATCCCCCGTCCCCTTCTCTGTTACTTCAGCTCGGTCGTTTCAGGTTGGAAACAGTTTTAGGCTGTACAATGCAGAACATTCAGGACTGGTGAAAGTACTCTTTGCAAAACGTTTCCTTTAGTAAATGTCCTGAAATGTATACAAGTGACTGACTTGGTGCTTCAGCTGCCTGTTAACAATGTCAGAAGACGACGTTCAGTGTCACGTCTTCTCTTCAGCATCATCATGTCTTGTATTATCTTATTCTTGAATGACTTTTTAAGATACACATCAACAACCATGTCGTCATGATCTTAGGATCCACTCCTTCACTCTTCCTTCATCTTGATCTTAGGATCCACTCCTTCACTCTTCCTTCATCATGATCTTAGGATCCACTCCTTCACTCTTCCTTCATCTTGATCTTAGGATCCACTCCTTCGCTCTTCCTTCATCTTGATCTTAGGATCCACTCCTTCAGTCTTCCTTCATCATGATCTTAGGATCCACTCCTTCACTCTTCCTTCATCATGATCTTAGGATCCACTCCTTCACTCTTCCTTCATCATGATCTTAGGATCCACTCCTTCACTCTTCCTTCATCATGATCTTAGGATCCACTACTTCACTCTTCCTTTATCATGATCTTAGGATCCACTCCTTCACTCTTCCTTCATCTTGATCTTAGGATCCACTCCTTCACTCTTCCTTCATCTTGATCTTAGGATCCACTCCTTCACTCTTCCTTCATCTTGATCTTAGGATCCACTCCTTCACTCTTCCTTCATCATGATCTTAGGATCCACTCCTTCACTCTTCCTTCATCATGATCTTATGATCCACTACTTCACTCTTCCTTCATCATGATCTTAGGATCCACTCCTTCACTCTTCCTTTATCATGATCTTAGGATCCACTCCTTCAGTCTTCCTTCATCATGATCTTAGGATCCACTCCTTCACTCTTCCTTCATCATGATCTTAGGATCCACTCCTTCACTCTTCCTTTATCATGATCTTAGGATCCACTCCTTCACTCTTCCTTTATCATGATCTTAGGATCCACTCCTTCAGTCTTCCTTCATCATGATCTTAGGATCCACTCCTTCACTCTTCCTTCATCATGATCTTAGGATCCACTCCTTCAGTCTTCCTTCATCATGATCTTAGGATCCACTCCTTCACTCTTCCTTCATCATGATCTTAGGATCCACTCCTTCAGTCTTCATCATGATCTTAGGATCCACTCCTTCACTCTTCCTTTATCATGAACTTAGGATCCACTCCTTCAGTCTTCCTTCATCATGATCTTAGGATCCACTCCTTCACTCTTCCTTCATCATGATCTTAGGATCCACTCCTTCACTCTTCCTTCATCATGAACTTAGGATCCACTCCTTCACTCTTCCTTCATCATGATCTTAGGATCCACTCCTTCACTCTTCCTTTATCATGAACTTAGGATCCACTCCTTCAGTCTTCCTTCATCATGATCTTAGGATCCACTCCTTCAGTCTTCATCATGATCTTAGGGTCCACTCCTTCAGTCTTCATCATGATCTTAGGATCCACTCCTTCACTCTTCCTTCATCATGATCTTAGGATACACTCCTTCACTCTTCCTTCATCATGATCTTAGGATCCACTCCTTCACTCTTCCTTTATCATGAACTTAGGATCCACTCCTTCAGTCTTCCTTCATCATGATCTTAGGATCCACTCCTTCACTCTTCCTTTATCATGAACTTAGGATCCACTCCTTCAGTCTTCCTTCATCATGATCTTAGGATCCACTCCTTCAGTCTTCATCATGATCTTAGGATCCACTCCTCTAACTTCCCTTCATACCATTCCTTTCCCCTTCACTTCTCCTCTGATCATGATCTCAGGATGCACATCATTAACCTTCATCTCGACGTCACTTTGCTGGTAAGATAACCCAGCAATATCATGAAGGCAGTACACACATATAACAATGATGTACCTTTGCTGACTTTCCAGTTTTTCTACTCCCAAAGCCTGGCCTTGGGCCAACCTCGTCGAGAGCTTGCCTGGTCAACCAGGCTGTTGCTGTTGGCGGCCCGCTGGCATACATATCCAGCACAGATGGGTTAATCTGGCACCTGGTTGATATATTTGTTCAGCATCATCTTGAAGGCTTCCACAGCTGTCCTTGCGGCGTGTCTGATATCTTCTGGTAAGACGAACAGTCTGGGGCCACGGATGTTGATACAATGTTCTTTTATTGTGCCCACAGAGACCCTGCATTTCACTAGGTTTATTCTCTCTCTTCTACGTCTTATAATTATTGTCTCCCTGAGTCCTACATAAAATCTTAGATGAAAGATGGCGCCAGCCGCCACGAAGTGAACAAGACACTGTATGAGATGTTTCCTATGATACTTAATGAACCACAGTGTTGTTCCCTGTACCCTCAAGCAAGTGTGTGAACCACAGTGTTGTTCCCTGTACCCTCAAGCAAGTGTGTGTGAACCACAGTGTTGTTCCCTGTACCCTCAAGCAAGTGTGTGAACCACAGAGTTGTTCCCTGTACCCTCAAGCAAGTGTGTGAACCACAGTGTTGTTCCCTGTACCATCAAGCAAGTGTGTGAACCAGTGTTGTTCCCTGTACCCTCAAGCAAGTGTGTGAACCACAGTGTTGTTCCCTGTACCCTCAAGCAAGTGTGTGAACCACAGTGTTGTTCCCTGTACCCTCAAGCAAGTGTGTGAACCACAGAGTTGTTCCCTGTACCCTCAAGCAAGTGTGTGAACCACAGTGTTGTTCCCTGTACCATCAAGCAAGTGTGTGAACCAGTGTTGTTCCCTGTACCCTCAAGCAAGTGTGTGAACCACAGTGTTGTTCCCTGTACCCTCAAGCAAGTATGTGAACCACAGTGTTGTTCCCTGTACCCTCAAGCAAGTGTGTGAACCAGTGTTGTTCCCTGTACCCTCAAGCAAGTGTGTGAACCACAGTGTTGTTCCCTGTACCCTCAAGCAAGTGTGTGAACCACAGTGTTGTTCCCTGTACCCTCAAGCAAGTGTTTGAACCAGTGTTGTTCCCTGTACCCTCAAGCAAGTGTATGAATCACAGTGTTGTTCCCTGTACCCTCAAGCAAGTGTGTGAACCACCTGGAGTTTACCTGGAGAGAGTTCCGGGGGTCAACGCCCCCGCGGCCCGGTCTGTGACCAGGTCTCCTGGTGGATCAGAGCCTGATCAACCAGGCTGTTGCTGCTGGCTGCACGCAAACCAACGTACGAGCCACAGCCCGGCTGGTCAGGAACCGACTTTAGGTGCTTGTCCAGTGCCAGCTTGAAGACTGCCAGGGGTCTGTTGGTAATCCCCCTTACGTATGCTGGAAGGCAGTTGAACAGTCTCGGGCCCCTGACACTTATTGTATGGTCTCTTAACGTGCTAGTGACACCCCTGCTTTTCATTGGGGTATGTTGCATCGTCTGCCAAGTCTTTTGCTTTCGTAGTGAGTGATTTTCGTGTGCAAGTTCGGTACTAGTCCCTCTAGGATTTTCCAGGTGTATATAATCATGTATCTCTCCCGCCTGCGTTCCAGGGAATACAGGTTTAGGAACCTCAAGCGCTCCCAATAATTGAGGTGTTTTATCTCCGTTATGCGCGCCGTGAAGGTTCTCTGTACATTTTCTAGGTCAGCAATTTCACCTGCCTTGAAAGGTGCTGTTAGAGTGCAGCAATATTCCAGCCTAGATAGAACAAGTGACCTGAAGAGTGTCATCATGGGCTTGGCCTCCCTAGTTTTGAAGGTTCTCATTATGCATCCTATCATTTTTCAGGCAGATGCGATTGATACAATGTTATGGTCCTTGAAGGTGAGATCCTCCGACATAATCACTCCCAGGTCTTTGACGTTGGTGTTTCGCTCTATTTTGTGGCCAGAATTTGTTTTGTACTCTGATGAAGATTTAATTTCCTCGTGTTTACCATATCTGAGTAATTGAAATTTCTCATCGTTGAACTTCATATTGTTTTCTGCAGCCCACTGAAAGATTTGGTTGATGTCCGCCTGGAGCCTTGCAGTGTCTGCAATGGAAGACACTGTCATGCAGATTCGGGTGTCAAATGCAAAGGAAGACACGGTGCTGTGGCTGACATCCTTGTCTATGTCGGATATGAGGATGAGGAACAAGATGGGAGCGAGTACTGTGCCTTGTGGAACAGAGCTTTTCACCGTAGCTGCCTCGGACTTTACTCTGTTGACGACTACTCTCTGTGTTCTGTTAGTGAGGAAATTATAGATCCATCGACCGACTTTTCCTGTTATTCCTTTAGCACCCATTTTGTGCGCTATTACGCCATGGTCACACTTGTCGAAGGCTTTTGCAAAGTCTGTATATATTACATCTGCATTCTTTTTGTCTTCTAGTGCATCTAGGACCTTGTCGTAGTGATCCAATAGTTGAGACAGACAGGAGCGACCTGTTCTAAACCCATGTTGCCCTGGGTTGTGTAACTGATGGGTTTCTAGATGGGTGGTGATCTTGCTTCTTAGGACCCTTTCAAAGATTTTTATGATATGGGATGTTAGTGCTATCGGTCTGTAGTTCTTTGCTGTTGCTTTACTGCCCCCTTTGTGGAGTGGGGCTATGTCTGTTGTTTTTAGTAACTGTGGGACGACCCCCGTGTCCATGCTCCCTCTCCATAGGATGGAAAAGGTTCGTGATAGGGGCTTCTTGCAGTTCTTGATGAACACGGAGTTCCATGAGTCTGGCCCTGGGGCAGAGTGCATGGGCATGTCATTTATCGCCTGTTCGAAGTCATTTGGCGTCAGGATAACATCGGATAGGCTTGTGTTAACCAAATTCTGTGGCTCTCTCATAAAAAATTCATTTTGATCTTCGACTCTCAGTCTGGTTAGCGGCTTGCTAAAAATTGAGTCATATTGGGACTTGAGTAGCTCACTCATTTCCTTGCTGTCATCTGTGTAGGACCCATCTTGTTTAAGTAGGGGCCCAATACTGGACGTTGTTCTCGACTTTGATTAGGCATAGGAGAAGAAATACTTTGGGTTTCTTTCGATTTCATTTATGGCTTTTAGTTCTTCCCGCGATTCCTGACTCCTATAAGATTCCTTTAGCTTAAGTTCGATGCTTGCTATTTCTCTGACCAGTGTCTCCCTACGCATTTCAGATATATTGACCTCTTTTAGCCGCTCTGTTATTCTTTTCCGTCGCCTGTAAAGGGAGCGCCTGTCTCTTTCTATTTTACATCTACTCCTCCTTTTTCTTAGAGGAATAAGCCTTGTGCATACATCGAGTGCCACCAAGTTAATCTGTTCTAGGCATAATTTGGGGTCTGTGTTGCTTAGTATATCTTCCCAGCATATATCGGTTAGGACTTGGTTTACTTGGTTCCACTTTATGTTTTTGTTATTGAAGTTGAATTTGGTGAATGCTCCCTCGTGACTAATCTCATTATGTCGGTCTGGGGCTCCACGCATACATGTCTGAACCTCAATTATGTTGTGATCTGAGTATATTGTTTTTGATATGGTGACATTTCTTATCAGATCATCATTGTTAGTGAAGATGAGGTCTAGTGTATTCTCCAGTCTAGTAGGCTCTATTATTTGCTGATTTAAATTGAATTTTGTGCAGAGATTTAAAAGCTCGTGTGTGAGTTTTTATCAGAGCTGCCTCCTGGTGTTATTACTGCAACAATATTATTTGCTATATTCCTCCATTTTAGGTGCCTTAAGTTGAAATCCCCCAGGAGCAAGATGTTGGGTGCAGGAGCTGGAAGATTTTCCAGACAGTGGTCAATTTTTAACAGCTGTTCCTGGAATTGCTGGGATGTTGCATATGGAGGCTTGTAGACTACCACAATGACTAGGTTTTGGTTCTCGACCTTTACTGCTAAAACTTCCACTACATCATTTGAGGCATTCAGCAGTTCTGTGCAAACAAGTGACTCTGCGATGTACAGGACAACCCCCCCCTTGCCTGTTCACTCTGTCACATCCGTATAGGTTGTAACCTGGGATCCATATTTCGTTGTCCAAGTGATCCTTTATGTGGGTCTCAGTGAAAGCCGCGAACATTGCCTTTGCCTCTGCAAGCAGTCCACGGATGAAAGGTATTTTGTTGTTTGTTGCTGGCTTTAGACCCTGTATATTTGCAAAGAAGAATGTCATCGGACTGGTGGTATTGTTGGTAGTGTTGTTCCCTGTACCTTCAAGCAAGTGTGTGAACCACAGTGTTGTTCCCTGTACCCTCAAACAAATGTGTGAACCACAGTGTTGTTCCCTGTACCCTCAAGCAAGTGTGTGAACCACAGTGTTGTTCCCTGTACCCTCAAACAAATGTGTGAACCACAGTGTTGTTCCCTGTACCCTCAAGCAAGTGTGTGAACCACAGTGTTGTTCCCTGTACCCTCAAGAAAGTGCGTGAACCACAGTGTTGTTCCCTGTACCCTCAAGCAAGTGCGTGAACCACAGTGTTGTTCCCTGTACCCTCAAGCAAGTGTGTGAACCACAGTGTTGTTCCCTGTACCCTCAAACAAATGTGTGAACCACAGTGTTGTTCCCTGTACCCTCAAGCAAGTGTGTGAACCACAGTGTTGTTCCCTGTACCCTCAAGAAAGTGCGTGAACCACAGTGTTGTTCCCTGTACCCTCATGCAAGTGCGTGAACCACAGTGTTGTTCCCTGTACCCTCAAGCAAGTGTGTGAACCACAGTGTTGTTCCCTGTACCCTCAAGCAAGTGTGTGAACCACAGTGTTGTTCCCTGTACCCTCAAGCAAGTGTGTGAACCACAGTGTTGTTCCCTGTACCCTCAAGCAAGTGTGTGAACCACAGTGTTGTTCCCTGTACCCTCAAGCAAGTGTGTGAACCACAGTGTTGTTCCCTGTACCCTCAAGCAAGTGTGTGAACCACAGTGTTGTTCCCTGTACCCTCAAGCAAGTGTGTGAACCACAGTGTTGTTCCCTGTACCCTCAAGCAAGTATGTGAACCACAGTGTTGTTCCCTGTACCCTCAAGCAAGTGTGTGAACCACAGTGTTGTTCCCTGTACCCTCAAGCAAGAGTGTGTGAACCAGTGTTGTTCCCTGTACCCTCAAGCAAGTGTGTGAACCACAGTGTTGTTCCCTGTACCTTCAAGCAAGTGTGTGAACCACAGTGTTGTTCCATGTACCTTCAAGCAAGAGTGTGTGAACCACAGTGTTGTTCCCTGTACCCTCAAGCAAGTGTGTGAACCACAGTGTTGTTCCCTGTACCCTCAAGCAAGTGTGTGAACCACAGTGTTGTTCCCTGTACCCTCAAGCAAGTGTGTGAACCAAAGTGTTGTTCCCTGTACCCTCAAACAAATGTGTGAACCACAGTGTTGTTCCCTGTACCCTCAAGCAAGTGTGTGAACCACAGTGTTGTTCCCTGTACCCTCAAGCAAGTGTGTGAACCACAGTGTTGTTCCCTGTACCCTCAAGCAAGTGTGTGAACCACAGTGTTGTTCCCTGTACCCTCAAGCAAGTGTGTGAACCACAGTGTTGTTCCCTGTACCCTCAAGCAAGTGTGTGAACCACAGTGTTGTTCCCTGTACCCTCAAGCAAGTGTGTGAACCACAGTGTTGTTCCCTGTACCCTCAAGCAAGTGTGTGAACCACAGTGTTGTTCCCTGTACCCTCAAGCAAGTGTGTGAACCACAGTGTTGTTCCCTGTACCCTCAAGCAAGTGTGTGAACCACAGTGTTGTTCCCTGTACCCTCAAGCAAGTGTGTGAACCACAGTGTTGTTCCCTGTACCCTCAAGCAAGTGTGTGAACCACAGTGTTGTTCCCTGTACCCTCAAGCAAGTGTGTGAACCACAGTGTTGTTCCCTGTACCCTCAAGCAAGTGTGTGAACCACAGTGTTGTTCCCTGTACCCTCAAGCAAGTGTGTGAACCACAGTGTTGTTCCCTGTACCCTCAAGCAAGTATGTGAACCACAGTGTTGTTCCCTGTACCCTCAAGCAAGTATGTGAACCACAGTGTTGTTCCCTGTACCCTCAAGCAAGTGTGTGAACCACAGTGTTGTTCCCTGTACCCTCAAGCAAGTATGTGAACCACAGTGTTGTTCCCTGTACCCTCAAGCAAGTGTGTGAACCACAGTGTTGTTCCCTGTACCCTCAAGCAAGTATGTGAACCACAGTGTTGTTCCCTGTACCCTCAAGCAAGTGTGTGAACCACAGTGTTGTTCCCTGTACCCTCAAGCAAGTGTGTGAACCACAGTGTTGTTCCCTGTACCCTCAAGCAAGTGTGTGAACCACAGTGTTGTTCCCTGTACCCTCAAGCAAGTGTGTGAACCACAGTGTTGTTCCCTGTACCCTCAAGCAAGTGTGTGAACCACAGTGTTGTTCCCTGTACCCTCAAGCAAGTATGTGAACCACAGTGTTGTTCCCTGTACCCTCAAGCAAGTGTGTGAACCACAGTGTTGTTCCCTGTACCCTCAAGCAAGTGTGTGAACCACAGTGTTGTTCCCTGTACCCTCAAGCAAGTGTGTGAACCACAGTGTTGTTCCCTGTACCCTCAAGCAAGTGTGTGAACCACAGTGTTGTTCCCTGTACCCTCAAGCAAGTGTGTGAACCACAGTGTTGTTCCCTGTACCCTCAAGCAAGTGTGTGAACCACAGTGTTGTTCCCTGTACCCTCAAGCAAGTATGTGAACCACAGTGTTGTTCCCTGTACCCTCAAGCAAGTGTGTGAACCACAGTGTTGTTCCCTGTACCCTCAAGCAAGTGTGTGAACCACAGTGTTGTTCCCTGTACCCTCAAGCAAGTGTGTGAACCACAGTGTTGTTCCCTGTACCCTCAAGCAAGTGTGTGAACCACAGTGTTGTTCCCTGTACCCTCAAGCAAGTGTGTGAACCACAGTGTTGTTCCCTGTACCCTCAAGCAAGTGTGTGAACCACAGTGTTGTTCCCTGTACCCTCAAGCAAGTGTGTGAACCACAGTGTTGTTCCCTGTACCCTCAAGCAAGTGTGTGAACCACAGTGTTGTTCCCTGTACCCTCAAGCAAGTGTGTGAACCACAGTGTTGTTCCCTGTACCCTCAAGCAAGTGTGTGAACCACAGTGTTGTTCCCTGTACCCTCAAGCAAGTGTGTGAACCACAGTGTTGTTCCCTGTACCCTCAAGCAAGTGTGTGAACCACAGTGTTGTTCCCTGTACCCTCAAGCAAGTGTGTGAACCACAGTGTTGTTCCCTGTACCCTCAAGCAAGTGTGTGAACCACAGTGTTGTTCCCTGTACCCTCAAACAAGTGTGTGAACCACAGTGTTGTTCCCTGTACCCTCAAGCAAGTGTGTGAACCACAGTGTTGTTCCCTGTACCCTCAAGCAAGTGTGTGAACCACAGTGTTGTTCCCTGTACCCTCAAGCAAGTGTGTGAACCACAGTGTTGTTCCCTGTACCCTCAAGCAAGTGTGTGAACCACAGTGTTGTTCCCTGTACCCTCAAGCAAGTGTGTGAACCACAGTGTTGTTCCCTGTACCCTCAAGCAAGTGTGTGAACCACAGTGTTGTTCCCTGTACCCTCAAGCAAGTGTGTGAACCACAGTGTTGTTCCCTGTACCCTCAAGCAAGTGTGTGAACCATAGTGTTGCATTTCCATGTTGCTGACAACGGGGAAATGAAGTTTATTTGTGGATTTCTTTAATGTCCTTATCGATCCCTCACGCATTTCTAAAGAGACAACTCAAAGAGCTGGGCGACAGAGAAGTGTGTTCGTGTGATATACATATCCTCTTTGATATCTGTCTGAGGCTGGGCCATGAGGGGGCGATGATCCCCAGAACTATTAAGAGATTAACAGATGACATTGATGGTGTAGTGTACCAACTTCTTTCTCTGATAACGATGTCACCACAAAAAAATCGTTTGGTGTCATCAACTTTGTACACTAACTATTTGTATATATATTACATTATATATATATATATATATATATATATATATATATATATATATATATATATATATATATATATATATATATATTACATGCAAGGAATTCGCGAGAGCATGCGAAATATACACAAACACTGTATTTTCGTTGTTGGAATCTCTTCCGGCCTTCGCTTGTTCTGCGAAGTCTAAACATTCTAATATCTTTCGCTGGTCGGCGTTTGTGGAAGACATGAAAGAAACTAATCACTAGCCGTGTGCCAACTACTCTGGAACAACACCTAGCTTGGCTGGGTGCCACAGTATTGTCTAGTGGCGCATGGTGCATATAGTACTGCGTACTTTGTCCCAAATTTCGTAGGTTTGAATCTCCTCTGGCTTGAGATAAATGTATACCACAATGTGCAAAACAATAACTGCGAAAAAAATGGTGAACTTCCAAATACCTTTTATTATTTCTCGCATCAAGGGCTTGATAATGCAAGAAATCACGAAAGCGCTTGGAAGTTCACTATTTCACATTCGTGTGTGTGTGTGTGTGTTTGTGTGTGTGTGTGTGTGTGTGTGTGTGTGTGTGTGTGTGTGTGTGTGTGTGTGTGTGTGTGTGTACTCACCTAGTTGTACTCACCTAGTTGAGGTTGCGGGGGTCGAGTCCGAGCTCCTGGCCCCGCCTCTTCACTGATCGCTACTAGGTCACTCTCCCTGAGCCGTGAGCTTTATCGTACCTCTGCTTAAAGCTATGTATGGATCCTGCCTCCACTACATCGCTTCCCAAACTATTCCACTTACTGACTACTCTGTGGCTGAAGAAATACTTCCTAACATCCCTGTGATTCATCTGTGTCTTTAGCTTCCAACTGTGTCCCCTTGTTACTGTGTCCAATCTCTGGAACATCCTGTTTTTGTCCACCTTGTCAATTCCTCTCAGTATTTTGTATGTCGTTATCATGTCCCCCCTATCTCTCCTGTCCTCCAGTGTCGTCAGGTTGATTTCCCTTAACCTCTCCTCGTAGGACATACCTCTTAGCTCTGGGACTAGTCTTGTTGCAAACCTTTGCACTTTCTCTAGTTTCTTTACGTGCTTGGCTAGGTGTGGGTTCCAAACTGGTGCCGCATACTCCAATATGGGCCTAACGTATACGGTGTACAGGGTCCT
This sequence comes from Cherax quadricarinatus, assembly GCF_038502225.1. Classification (NCBI taxonomy): domain Eukaryota; kingdom Metazoa; phylum Arthropoda; class Malacostraca; order Decapoda; family Parastacidae; genus Cherax; species Cherax quadricarinatus. Next base: position 4,941,821 of record NC_091301.1, read on the forward strand.
GAACGATTCCTTATTAAGATGTCGGAATGCTGTTCTGAGGTTTGCTAGGCGCCCATATGCTGCAGCAGTTATTTGGTTGATGTGCGCTTCAGGAGATGTGCCTGGTGTTATACTCACCCCAAGATCTTTTTCCTTGAGTGAGGTTTGTAGTCTCTGACCCCCTAGACTGTACTCCGTCTGCGGCCTTCTTTGCCCTTCCCCAATCTTCATGACTTTGCACTTGGTGGGATTGAACTCCAGGAGCCAATTGCTGGACCAGTTCTGCAGCCTGTCCAGATCCCTTTGTAGTTCTGCCTGGTCTTCGATCGAGTGTATTCTTCTCATCAACTTCACGTCATCTGCAAACAGGGACACCTCAGAGTCTATTCCTTCCGTCATGTCGTTCACAAATACCAGAAACAGCACTGGTCCTAGGACTGACCCCTGCGGGACCCCGCTGGTCACAGGTGCCCACTCTGACACCTCGCCACGTACCATGACTCGCTGCTGTCTTCCTGACAAGTATTCCCTGATCCATTGTAGTGCCTTCCCTGTTATCCCTGCTTGGTCCTCCAGTTTTTGCACCAATCTCTTGTGTGGAACTGTGTCAAACGCCTTCTTGCAGTCCAAGAAAATGCAATCCACCCACCCCTCTCTCTCTTGTCTTACTGCTGTCACCATGTCATAGAACTCCAGTAGGTTTGTGACACAGGATTTCCCGTCCCTGAAACCATGCTGGCTGCTGTTGATGAGATCATTCCTTTCTAGGTGTTCCACCACTCTTCTCCTGATAATCTTCTCCATGATTTTGCATACTATACATGTCAGTGACACTGGTCTGTAGTTTAATGCTTCATGTCTGTGTGTGTGTGTGTGTGTGTGTGTGTGTGTGTGTGTGTGCGTGCGCGTGCAAATAGTATCTTTCACCATCTTTCATTCTTGTCAGTCATCCAAGTTCAGATGAACCTGCAAGCTGCAACATCCTGACCCATGTTTCAGAGTGGAGGCAGTGTATCTTCCGTCAGCTTGCGTGCGGCCAGCAGTAACAGCCTGGTTGATCAGAGTCTGATCCACCATGAGGCCTGGTCTCAGACCGGGCCGCGGGGGCGTTGAGCCCCAAAACCCTCTCCAGGTAAACTCCATGACTCAAGTTCGGCAAGCCGGTTTCCATGAAATCCTTCATAATAGTGACCTTGCTCACACTCCTACAGCACGTCAAATCATACAAACCACTACAATGATCGTACAATAAATCATGAAACTGGCGTTCATGTATCATGCACAGGACCGTCATCTTAAAGTTAAAGAAGAAAGAGTTTAGAGTGGAATAATAAGGTAGTGTAAGCAGTACTCACCGTCACACACACAGTTCAGGTGCCGAGGGTCACTCTTCTGCTTGTTCTCCCTCACCTGCAATACAACATGTGTTGCTCTAGTCTATGTGGATACCAATGGCAACATAAATAATGGTGTTCGTTTTTCATGCAACACACATTATGTAAAACAAACTTCTTCAACACCAAACTGCTCGCTACCCATCTTCTTATCATTTTCTTGTCAATTCCAAGAGTCATGACGCCCGCGGCCCGCTCCCAAGCTAGGCCTACTGGGTGATAGGCTGATCAATCAGCAGTTGGTGCTAGCATCAGGCAGTCCAAAGTAGAACAGTTTCTTCTGGTTAGCATGTCTGCTATTATAACAGAAATGTAGAAACTATGAGAATAGTTGAACCTTGAAAGAACAAGTACAAAAGAGAAAACCAGAATGGGTTTTGAGATAGCAAATCTTGTCCTAGGAATGTTGTAAGTTTTTATGACAGAATGGCAGAAATAAAGCGGAAAAGACTACGTTGGATACACTGTCTTCATCGACTTTCAAAAAATCATTTGACACATAATGACACAAGAGACTGCTACATAAACTGGAAAAAGCAGGCATGAACAGCAGGATGGGTACTCTGGTGGTTACGGAAATAACTAGTGAATAAATTTAAACGAGAAGAGAGGAGTCAGAATGGGTATGGGAGAGGAGCGGTGTTCCCCAGGGATCAGTGTTCGAACCTCTGTTCCTCCTTATATAAATGATCTGCAAGAGGAAAAATAAATGGTATGTACCACAGTGTATGTTTGATGCTAATGAGGAAGATGACACCCGGCGACGACGGGAAGAGACTCCAGGACGATCTGAGTATACTGCAATAATGGTCGGGATGATGGCTACGTGAATTTAGTCCTGACAATGTTGATACACTGTAAGTTTCTTTATTATAAATGTAATAAAGAAACAGAACACAATCTATACGGAGTGGTGAGTAGCAGAGCAAAGTAGAGAGTCCCCAGGCTGGTGGTGTGCCAGTTGACCGATAAACTCGCGGGAAAACACTTGATAAGAAGAGCAGCTCAGCGGAAATAACTCACGGCTTGTGTGTACAGAATAAAGTATAAAATATTACACACAAAGCTGTCCACTGAACCCTTTGTGAAACACACCATTACTAGCAAACTCTTTACTATCACACAAACAACTCAGTACTTAATGCTCAGTCGCTTTAAGTAAATACTTGAGAGTAAAAACAACAACTTGAGCCTAATTTATATCTTCATCAATATAATAATAATAATAATAATAATAATAATAATAATAATAATAATAAGAAGAAGAAGAAGAAGAAGAAGAAGAAGAAGAAGAAGAAGAAGAAGAAGAAGAAGAAGAAGAAGAAGAAGAAGAAGAAGAAGCAGATGATGATAAAGAAGAAGAAGAAACAAGAAGAAAAAAGAAAGAAAGAAGAGGAGAAGGATTAGGAGAAGGAAGGGGAGGGGGGAAGGAGGAGGAGGAAGAGCTAGAAGATGACGAAGACACAACAATCAGAGCTCTGGGAGGGGGGGGGGGGGAAGGTAGGATACCTCAGTGGTATGGTAAGTAGAATGAGAGAAATAAATGTGGCATGTGTACGCTTCAATAACGCCCTCCCTCCCCCTCCCTTCCCTCATGATTGTACACTTTCCAGAGACCGCACACCTAACAAGGGAGGGCGTTGGAAAGTCTTGGTCCCTGTACACTTATTGAATTGTCTGTCTGTCATTGTGAGCATTAAAGTCTTGCTTTTCACTCAGTATTTTACATCATCTGTCGACATTCTTGACTGCGTACCAAGTGACTTCAGTAAATTTGATGTAAGTCCTTCCAAAATTTTTCCTTGTATAAATTATAATATATCTTTCTCGCCTGAGTTCCAAGTCCAGTTCGAGGGACTTTATTAATAATAATTCAGGTAACTGACTGAATCTATACAAACAGTGAAGGTTCTCTGCATATTTCCAATATCTGCAATTTTGCTTGCCATAAAAGAAGTTGTTGGTGTACAGAATTATTCCAGTCTAGAGAGAACAAGAGACTTAAAAAGAATATCTGACTTGGCGTCTCGTGTTTTCAAGGTTCTAGTTATCCAGCTTATCATTTTCCTTGCGGTTGTGATACTGACACTTATGATCCTTGGATGTAAGATCTGCTGGCATCACTCCTAAGTCTCTCACATTAATTGTTCACTCTATTGAGTAGTCTGAGTTTGTTTTATTCTCCATGACTATTTTTATTTCCTCAATTTTTCCACAGCGCAGTAACTGAAATTTCTCATCAATGATCACACTGAGCACCGTGGTTCGATCCTCGGTACGAGTGGATACATTAGGTAGTATTTCCTTAAGACACCTGCTGTCCCTGCTCACCTAGCAATCAATCGGTACCTGCTGACAGCCGACTGGTATAGGTCGTATCCTGGGAGCAAAACTGACCATTTGCCCGAAATACTCCGCATAACAAGTGGCTTTCTATACAGTAGTATGTGATTAATGTCAGCTAGGACTGTATACCTTGTACTTGTACAAATTATTATTATTATTATTATTATTATTATTATTATTTTATTATTATTATTATTAATTATTATTATTATCTTAGAGAACAGATGTGTCCTCAGTGGATGTCATTCTCGTCTGAATATGATAGTGTTATAATTTATGTTTGTGTGTCAGATATGAGACTTAAATAATTGGGGCGAGTACTGCGCATTAAGGAGCAGAACTTTTCACTGTGACAGCCTGAGTTTTCACTGTGACAGCCCCTGATTTTTCACTGTGACAGCCCCTGAGTTTTCACTGTGACAGCCCCTGATTTTTCACTGTGACAGCCCCTGAGTTTTCACTGTGACAGCCCCTGATTTTTCACTGTGACAGCCCCTGAGTTTTCACTGTGACAGCCCCTGATTTTTCACTGTGACAGCCCCTGAGTTTTCACTGTGACAGCCCCTGAGTTTTCACTGTGACAGCCCCTGATTTTTCACTGTGACGGCCCCTGAGTTTTCACTGTGACAGCCCCTGAGTTTTCACTGTGACAGCCCCTGATTTTTGACTGTGACAGCCCCTGAGTTTTCACTGTGACAGCCCCTGATTTTTGACTGTGACAGCCCCTGAGTTTTCACTGTGACAGCCCCTGATTTTTAACTGTGACAGCCCCTGATTTTTCACTGTGACAGTCTTTGATTTTTCACTGTGACAGCCCCTGATTTTTCACTGTGACAGTCTCTGAATTTTCACTGTGACAGCTCCTGAATTTTCACTGTCACAGCCCCTGATTTTTCACTGTGACAGCCCCTGATTTTTCACTGTCACAGCCCCTGAGTTTTCACTGTGACAGCCCCTAAGTTTTCACTGTGACAGCCCCTGATTTTTCACTGTGACGGCCCCTGAGTTTTCACTGTGACAGCCCCTGAGTTTTCACTGTGACAGCCCCTGATTTTTCACTGTGACAGCCCCTGAGTTTTCACTGTGACAGCCCCTGATTTTTGACTGTGACAGCCCCTGACTTTTCACTGTGACAGCCCCTGATTTTTAACTGTGACAGCCCCTGATTTTTCACTGTGACAGTCTTTGATTTTTCACTGTGACAGCCCCTGATTTTTCACTGTGACAGTCTCTGAATTTTCACTGTGACAGCTCCTGAATTTTCACTGTCACAGCCCCTGATTTTTCACTGTGACAGCCCCTGAGTTTTCACTGTGACAGCTCCTGATTTTTGACTGTGACAGCCCCTGAGTTTTCACTGTGACAGCCCCTGATTTTTAACTGTGACAGCCCCTGATTTTTCACTGTGACAGTCTCTGAATTTTCACTGTGACAGCTCCTGATTTTTCACTGTGACAGCCCCTGATTTTTCACTGTGACAGCCCCTGATTTTTCACTGTCACAGCCCCTGATTTTTCACTGTGACAGCTCCTGATTTTTCATTGTGACAGTCTCTGATTTTTCACTGTGACAGCCCCTTATTTTTCACTGTGACAGCCCCTGATTTTTCACTGTGACAGCCCCTGAGTTTTCACTGTGACAGCCCCTGATTTTTCACTGTGACAGCCCCTGAGTTTTCACTGTGACAGCCCCTGAGTTTTCACTGTGACAGCCCCTGATTTTTCACTGTGACGGCCCCTGAGTTTTCACTGTGACAGCCCCTGAGTTTTCACTGTGACAGCCCCTGATTTTTGACTGTGACAGCCCCTGAGTTTTCACTGTGACAGCCCCTGATTTTTGACTGTGACAGCCCCTGAGTTTTCACTGTGACAGCCCCTGATTTTTAACTGTGACAGCCCCTGATTTTTCACTGTGACAGTCTTTGATTTTTCACTGTGACAGCCCCTGATTTTTCACTGTGACAGTCTCTGAATTTTCACTGTGACAGCTCCTGAATTTTCACTGTCACAGCCCCTGATTTTTCACTGTCACAGCCCCTGATTTTTCACTGTCACAGCCCCTGAGTTTTCACTGTGACAGCCCCTGAGTTTTCACTGTGACAGCCCCTGATTTTTCACTGTGACGGCCCCTGAGTTTTCACTGTGACAGCCCCTGAGTTTTCACTGTGACAGCCCTTGATTTTTCACTGTGACAGCCCCTGAGTTTTCACTGTGACAGCCCCTGATTTTTGACTGTGACAGCCCCTGACTTTTCACTGTGACAGCCCCTGATTTTTAACTGTGACAGCCCCTGATTTTTCACTGTGACAGTCTCTGAATTTTCACTGTGACAGCTCCTGAATTTTCACTGTCACAGCCCCTGATTTTTCACTGTGACAGCCCCTGAGTTTTCCCTGTGACAGCTCCTGATTTTTGACTGTGACAACCCCTGAGTTTTCACTGTGACAGCCCATGATTTTTAACTGTGACAGCCCCTGATTTTTCACTGTGACAGTCTTTGATTTTTCACTGTGACAGCCCCTGATTTTTCACTGTGACAGTCTCTGAATTTTCACTGTGACAGCTCCTGAATTTTCACTGTCACAGCCCCTGGTTTTTCACTGTCACAGCCCCTGATTTTTCACTGTGACAGCTCCTGATTTTTCATTGTGACAGTCTCTGATTTTTCACTGTGACAGCCCCTGATTTATCACTGTGACAGCCCCTGATTTTTCATTGTGACAGTCTCTGATTTTTCACTGTGACAGCCCCTGATTTCTCACTGTGACTGCCCCTGATTTTTCATTGTGACAGTTTCTGATTTTTCACTGTCACAGCCCCTGATTTTTCACTACCACAGCCCCTGATTTTTCACTGTGACAGCCCCTGATTTTTCATTGTGACAGTCTCTGATTTTTCACTGTGACAGTCTCTGATTTTTCACTGTGACAGCCCCTGATTTTTCACTGTGACAGCCCCTGATTTTTCATTGTGACAGTCTCTGATTTTTCACTGTGACAGCCCCTGATTTTTCACTGCGATAGTCTCCGATTTTTCACTGTTACAGCCCCTGATTTTTCACTGTGACAGTCTCTGATTTTTCACTGTGACAGCCCCTGATTTTTCACTGTGATAGTCTCTGATTTTTCACTGTGACAGCCCCTGATTTTTCACTGTGACAGCCCCTGATTTTTCACTGTTACAGTCCCTGATTTTTCACTGTGACAGTCTCTGATTTTTCACTGTGACAGTCTCTGATTTTTCACTGTGACAGTCTCTGATTTTTTACTGTGACAGTCTCTGATTTTTCACTGTGACAGCCCCTGATTTTTCACTGTGTCAGCCTCTGATTTTTCACTGTGACAGCCCCTAATTTTTCACTGTGACAGCCCCTAATTTTTCACTGTGACAGCCCCTAATTTTTCACTGTGACAGCCCCTGATTTTTCACTGTGATAGTCTCTGATTTTTCACTGTTACAGCCCCTGATTTTTCACTGTGACAGTCTCTGATTTTTCACTGTGACAGTCCCTGATTTTTCACTGTGACAGCCCCTGATTTTTTCACTGTGACAGTCTCTGATTTTTCACTGTGACAGCCCCTGATTTTTTATTGTGACAGTCTCTGATTTTTCACTGTGACAGCCCCTGATTTTTCACTGTGATAGTCTCTGATTTTTCACTGTTACAGCCCCTGATTTTTCACTGTGACAGTCTCTGATTTTTCACTGTGACAGTCTCTGATTTTTCACTGTGATAGTCTCTGATTTTTCACTGTTACAGCCCATGATTTTTCACTGTGACAGTCTCTGATTTTTCACTGTGACAGCCCCTGATTTTTCACTGTGACAGTCTCTGATTTTTCACTGTGACAGTCTCTGATTTTTCACTGTGACAGTCTCTGATTTTTCACTGTGACAGTCTCTGATTTTTCACTGTGACAGTCTCTGATTTTTCACTGTGACAGTCTCTGATTTTTCACTGTGACAGTCTCTGATTTTTCACTGTGACAGCCCCTGATTTTTCACTGTGTCAGTCTCTGATTTTTCACTGTGACAGTCTCTGATTTTTCACTGTGACAGCCCCTAATTTTTCACTGTGACAGCCCCTAATTTTTCACTGTGACAGCCCCTAATTTTTCACTGTGACAGCCCCTAATTTTTCACTGTGACAGCCCCTAATTTTTCACTGTGACAGCCCCTGATTTTTCACTGTGTCAGTCTCTGATTTTTCACTGTGACAGTCTCTGATTTTTCACTGTGACAGCCCCTAATTTTTCACTGTGACAGCCCCTAATTTTTCACTGTGACAGCCCCTAATTTTTCACTGTGACAGCCCCTAATTTTTCACTGTGACAGCCCCTAATTTTTCACTGTGACAGCCCCTAATTTTTCACTGTGACAGCCCCTAATTTTTCACTGTGACAGCCCCTAATTTTTCACTGTGACAGCCCCTAATTTTTCACTGTGACAGCCCCTGATTTTAATCTTTTCACAGTAACTTTGGCTTATATTTGTTAGAAACTTAAAATATACATCAAACCTTTATTTTCAATTTAAACTACAGAAATACTGTACTACTAAAAAATATTGTACGGGACATACAAAATATAAAAAGAAATTGAAAAAAACTTGAAGTAAAGTTTGTGTAGACACCATCTTACGTTACCATCTTACGTTAACATCTTACGTTAACATCTTACGTTAACATCTTACGTTAACATCTTACGTTAACATCTTACGTTAACATCTTACGTTAACATCTTACGTTAACATCTTACGTTAACATCTTACGTTAACATCTTACGTTACCATCTTACGTTAACATCTTACGTTAACATCTTACGTTAACATCTTACGTTAACATCTTACGTTAACATCTTACGTTACCATCTTACGTTAACATCTTACGTTAACATCTTACGTTAACATCTTACGTTAACATCTTACGTTAACATCTTACGTTAACATCTTACGTTAACATCTTACGTTAACATCTTACGTTAACATCTTACGTTAACATCTTACGTTAACATCTTACGTTAACATATTACGTTACCATCTTACGTTAACATCTTACGTTAACATCTTACGTTACCATCTTACGTTAACATCTTACGTTAACATCTTACGTTAACATCTTACGTTAACATCTTACGTTAACATCTTACGTTACCATCTTACGTTAACATCTTACGTTAACATCTTACGTTAACATCTTACGTTAACATCTTACGTTAACATCTTACGTTAACATCTTACGTTAACATCTTACGTTAACATCTTACGTTAACATCACAGGAAATTAGCGAACTGATCAACTGCCACGAATACGAACACAAGGAAAAAAATTAATGTAGCTTTTTTAATGTCTTCTACACTTGTTGTTGCTCGAGACAGTTGTTGATGTGGTGATGCTGGAGTGTCTCTCCCTAGAGTCAGTTGTTGATGTGATGCTGGAGTGACTCTCCCTAGAGTCAGTTGTTGATGAGGTGATGCTGGAGTGTCTCTCCCTAGAGTCAGTTGTTGATGTGATGCTGGAGTGACTCTCCCTAGAGTCAGTTGTTGATGTGGTGATGCTGGAGTGTCTCTCCCTAGAGTCAGTTGTTGATGTGATGCTGGAGTGACTCTCCCTAGAGTCAGTTGTTGATGTGGTGATGCTGGAGTGTCTCTCCCTAGAGTCAGTTGTTGATGTGGTGATGCTGGAGTGTCTCTCCCTAGAGTCAGTTGTTGATGTGATGCTGGAGTGACTCTCCCTAGAGTCAGTTGTTGATGTGGTGATGCTGGAGTGTCTCTCCCTAGAGTCAGTTGTTGATGTGGTGATGCTGGAGTGTTTCTCCCTAGAGTCAGTTGTTGATGTGATGCTGGAGTGACTCTCCCTAGAGTCAGTTGTTGATGTGGTGATGCTGGAGTGTCTCTCCCTAGAGTCAGTTGTTGATGTGGTGATGCTTGAGTGTCTCTCCCTAGAGTCAGTTGTTGATGTGGTGATGCTGGAGTGTCTCTCCCTAGAGTCAGTTGTTGATGTGGTGATGCTTGAGTGTCTCTCCCTAGAGTCAGTTGTTGATGTGGTGGTGCTTGAGTGTCTCTCCCTAGAGTCAGTTGTTGATGAGGTGATGCTTGAGTGTCTCTCCCTAGAGTCAGTTGTTGATGTGGTGATGCTTGAGTGTCTCTCCCTAGAGTCAGTTGTTGATGTGGTGATGCTGGAGTGTCTCTCCCTAGAGTCAGTTGTTGATGTGGTGGTGCTTGAGTGTCTCTCCCTAGAGTCAGTTGTTGATGAGGTGATGCTTGAGTGTCTCTCCCTAGAGTCAGTTGTTGATGTGGTGATCCTTGAGTGTTTCTCCCTAGAGTCAGTTGTTGATGTGGTGATGCTGGAGTGTCTCTCCCTAGAGTCAGTTGTTGATGTGGTGATGCTTGAGTGTCTCTCCCTAGAGTCAGTTATTGATGTGGTGATGCTTGAGTGTCTCTCCCTAGAGTCAGTTATTGATGTGGTGATGCTTGAGTGTCTCTCCCTAGAGTCAGTTATTGATGTGGTGATGCTTGAGTGTCTCTCCCTAGAGTCAGTTATTGATGTGGTGATGCTTGAGTGTCTCTCCCTAGAGTCAGTTATTGATGTGGTGATGCTTGAGTGTCTCTCCCTACAATTATAGTGATGTATGAAGTATCTCTCCCTACAGTTATAGTGATGTATGAAGTATCTCTCCCTACAGTTATCTATCCCTGTTCTTCCTCGCCCTCTTAGTGTTATTCTCATACTTCCCTTTAATATCAAGTTCCCGTTCACCTACCCCTTCCTCCCCCCTTCAACCAATTTCATCCCTTCTTCAAAATTCCTCTCCCTCCCGTCTTACTTAACCCCTTTCTAACTCCGTTACCATCCCCCTCCCCCTCCCCCTCCCCCTCCCCCCCCCTCGGCCTCCACGCGCCGCAAAATCACATTCTTTTGAACATTTTTTAAATTTTCGAACTTGTGCCAGTGGCACGTCTTAGTCTTGGTGCGATCAATACTGTATGTGAGAGGGCAGGGAGGGAAGGTGAGGGCAGGGAGGGCAGGTGAGGGAAAGGAGGGCAGGTGAGGGCAGGGAGGGCAGGTGAGGGCAGGGAGGGAAGGTGAGGACAGGGAGGGCAGGAGAGGGCAGGTGAGGGCAGGGAGGGAAAGTGAGGGCAGGGAGGGAAGGAGAGGGCAGGGAGGGCACGCGAGGGCAGGGAGGGCAGGTGAGGGCAGGGAGGAAAGGTGAGGGCAGGGAGGGAAGGTGAGGGCAGGGAAGGAAGGTGAGGGAAAGGAGGGCAGGGAGGGAAGGTGAGGCCAGGGAGGGAAGGTGAGGGCGGGGAGGGAAGGTGAGGACAGGGAGGGAAGGTGAGGGGGAGGGAAGGTGAGGGAAGGGAGGGCAGGTGAGGGCAGGGAGGGAAGGTGAGGGCAGGGAAGGAAGGTGAGGGCAGGGAGGGAAGGTGAGGGCAGGGAAGGAAGGTGAGGGCAGGGAGGGCAGGTGAGGGCAGAGAGGGCAGGTGAGGGCAGGGAGGGAAGGTGAGGACAGGGAGGGAAGGTGAGGGCAGGTGAGGGCAGGGAGGGAAGGTGAGGGCAGGGAGGGCAGGTGAGGGCAGGGAGGGCAGGTGAGGGCAGGTGAGGGCAGGGAGGGAAGGTGAGGACAGGGAGGGAAGGTGAGGGCAGGGAGGGAAGGTAAGAGCAGGGAGGGAAGGTGAGGGCAGGGAGGGAAGGTGAGGAAAGGGAGGGCAGGTGAGGGCAGGGAAGGAAGGTGAGGGCAGGGAGGGAAGGTGAGGGCAGGGAGGGAAGGTGAGGGCAGGGAGGGCAGGTGAGGGCAGGGAGGGCAGGTGAGGACAGGGAGGGAAGGTGAGGGCAGGGAGGGAAGGTGAGGGCAGGGAGCGCAGGTGAGGGCAGGGAGGGAAGGTGAGGGCAGGGAGGGAAGGTGAGGGCAGGGAGGGAAGGTGAGGGCAGGGAGCGCAGGTGAGGGCAGGGAGGGAAGGCTAGGGCAGGAAGGGAAGGTGAGGACAGGGAGGGAAGGTGAGGGCAGGGAGGGAAGGTGAGGGCAGGGAGGGCAGGTGAGGGCAGGGAGGGAAGGTGTGGGCAGAGCGAAGGTGAAGGCAGGGAGGGAAGGTGAGGGCAGGGATGGAAGGTGAGGGCAGGTGAGGGCAGGGAGGGAAGGTGAGGGCAGGGAGGGCAGGTGAGGGCAGGGAGGGAAGGTGAAGGCAAGGAGGGAAGGAAGGTGAGGGCAGGGAGGGAAGGTGAGGGCAGGGAGGGAATGTGAGGGCTGGGAGGGAAGGTGAGGGCAGGGAGGGAAGGTAAGGGCAGGGTGGGAAGGTGAAGGCAAGGAGGGAAGGAAGTGAGGGCAGGGAGGGAAGGTGAGGGCAGGGAGGGCAGGTGAGGGCAGGGAGGGAAGGTGAAGGCAAGGAGGGATGGAAGGTGAGGGCAGGGAGGGAAGGTGAGGGCAGGGAGGGAAGGTGAGGACAGGGAGGGCAGGTGAGGGCAGGGAAGGAAGGTGAGGGCAGGGAGGGAAGTTGTGGGCTGGGAGGGAAGGTGAGGGCAGGGAGGGCAGGTGAGGGCAGGGAGGGAAGGTGAGGGCAGGGAGGGCAGGTGAGGGCAGGGAGGGCAGGTGAGGGCAGGGAGGGAAGGTGAGGGCAGGGAGAGAAGGTGAGGGTAGGGAGCGCAGGTGAGGGCAGGGAGGGAAGGTGAGGGCAGGGAGGGAAGATGAGGGCAGGGAGGGAAGGTGAGGGCAGGGAGCGCAGGTGAGGGCAGGGAGGGAAGGCTAGGGCAGGAAGGGAAGGTGAGGACAGGGAGGGAAGGTGAGGGCAGGGAGGGAAGGTGAGGGCAGGGAGGGCAGGTGAGGGCAGGGAGGGAAGGTGAGAGGGAGGGAAGGTGAGGGCAGGGAGGGCACATGAGGGCAGGGAGGGAAGGTGAGGGCAGGGAGGGAAGGTGAGGGCAGGGAGGGAAGGTGAGGGCAGGGAGGGAAGTCGGGGGCAGGGAGGGAAGGTGAGGGCAGGGAGGGAAGGTGAGGGCAGGGAGAGAAGGTGAGGGCAGGGAGGGAAGGTGAGGGAAGGCAGGGAAGGCGAGGGAAGGCAGGGAAGGTGAGGGCAGGGAGGGAAGGTGAGGGCAGGAAGAGAAGGTGAGGGCAGGGAGGGAAGGTGAGGGAAGGCAGGGAAGGCAGGGAAGGCGAGGGAAGGCAGGGAAGGTGAGGGCAGGGAGGGAATGCAGGGAAGGCGAGGGAAGGCAGGGAAGGCGAGGGCAGGGAGGGAAGGTGAGGGAAGGCAGGGAAGGCAGGGAAGGCGAGGGAAGGCAGGGAAGGAGAGGGCAGGGAGGGAAGGTGAGGGAAGGCAGGGAAGGCGAGGGACGGCAGGGAAGGAGAGGGCAGGGAGGGAAGTACTGGGTGGCTTGAAAAGGGAGAGTGCAGAAACGAAAGCTCAAAGAAGCTGTACTAACATCAGGAGATAGTAGGAGAGGAAAGAAGACTGTGTGTGTGTGTGTGTGTGTGTGTGTGTGTGTGTGTGTGTGTGTGTGTGTGTGTGTGTGTGTGTGTGTGTGTGTACTCACCTATATGTGGTTGCAGAGGTCGAGTCATAGCTCCTAGCCCCGCCTCTTCACTCGTCGATACTAATTCACTCTCTCCCTGCTCCATGATATTTGTCATACCTCTTCTTAAAGCTATTTATGGAACTTGCTTCCACTACTTCACTCCAGATTATTCCAGTTCCTGACAACTCTAAGACTAAAGAAATACTTCCTAACATCCCTATGACTCATCTGGGTTCTCAGTTTCCAATTGTGTCCCCGTGTTTCTGTATCCCATCTCTGAAACATTCGATCCTTTTCCACGTTGTCAATGCCTCTTAGTATTTTATACGTTGTTATCATGTCCCCTCTATCCCTCCTATCCTCTAGTGTCATCAGGTTGAGTTCCCTTAACCTCTCCTCATAAGACATATCCCTCGGTTCCGGGACTAATGGTGTTGCAAATTTTTGCGCACACACACACACACGCACACACACACACACACACACACACACACACACACACACACACACACACACACACACACATTTACCAACTTGTCTTACAGCACTCAAAGAAATTACCAGCTTCAAGGCCACCTAAAAGCATTTTATAATAAGCCAAGTTTTAAGTTAAAGGAATAATGCTTTAACAAAGCCAATCAGCGTTTGAAATGCGAACAAAAACGTTTAAACTACAAGAGTAAACGTTTGAAGGACGAGCTTAAACGTTTAGTAATAGGCATAAAAGTTTTGTAATAGGAAAAAACGTTTAGTAATAATCAAAAGTTTTGTAATAGGAATAAACGTTAGTAATAGGAATAAACGTTAGTAATAGGAATAAACGTTAGTAATAGGAATAAACGTTAGTAATAAGCAAAGTGTAAAGAAGCGTAAATTCATGGTGTAGGGAGGTGTAGTTGGGTGTAGTTGAGCACACAGGATTACCTTGGTCATAGTAACTCGGGAACTATCAAATATTCCCCGGGACACTATTCTCAACACTCAAAGCAATACACGGGAAAGATGAATGTAAAAGCGTAGTAACAAGGTCGAGCTAAAATATATCCCGCTCAGATGAAACACTGAAAGAAAACGTGAAGACTTTAGAGAAGAAAAATGGTTAGTGAACTGTTCAAAAACCAGCAAATATTAAAAGGAAAAAATATGTACACCGTGATTTACCTGTGGCCTGAGTTGAGGGTCCTTCCGCCCTTGCCAGGCTTTCTAGTTGAAATTGCTGATACACAGAAATACTAAAGCAATTTATGTCAGAAGAAACAAAAGAGGCATTCAGGAAATCGAAAAAAAATCCAAGATTTTCTTTTTTCACTTAAGGTAAGTGCAAGTTATGAAGCCAAGTATCGGCTCTGCTCAACGAGGGATCACACACCCATGATGACACACAAACAGGATCACACACCCATGATGACACACAAACAGGATCACACACCCATGATGACACACAAACAGGATCACACACCCATGATGACACACAAACAGGATCACACACCCATGATGACACACAAACAAGCAGGAATTTCGAATGAACAGTTTCAATGTTAAACAGTCCAATTAATATTACGAGAGTTGAAGACCCAGATAGTCTTCAATTATTAACTCGGTCGACCCTACAGATGGCAAAGACCGTACAGAAACTGAATTGTTTATACCTTGCCCACGCACACAGCACCTGCCACTTATTCCCGGAGTGTAATATTTATAAAAAGAATAAGACACAATGCCACTAGCAAGAGTACTCAGTATTATTTAAAGAAGGCGCTTACATTCATGTGGAATCCAAGAGGCCTTCAAAAGTGCAGACGTAGCGCTACTCCACAAAAGAGGCAGTAGATCGATAGTAAAAAATCACACACCAGTAACACTTGCTTCACAAAAACAATCAAAAGGGTTCTGTGACGCAGACTTATGTTTGGAAAAGCATGACCAACATAACTAAAGTCAATATGGCTTTTCAGCATTCTGGAAAGAGAGAGAGAGAGAGAGAGAGAGAGAGAGAGAGAGAGAGAGAGAGAGAGAGAGAGAGAGAGAGAGAGAGAGAGAGAGAGAGAGAGAGAGGTTGCATTTAGTACACATATTAGCTTTGGAAGGATAACCGAAATGCAGTTGTCTACAAGGATTTTGAGAATGCATTTGACAAATAAGACCATATAGTGAGAGCCCCAAAAATACGGTCTAAAAGTATATATAACAATACACAACACACAGATCACAATGAGTAGTAATAAAAAAATCCAGCTTTGGCAGATACAAAAAATAAATAAATAATAATATCGCCAGGCACGAACGGACCTGGACCTCTACTTTTTTTTTTTTCATCCTTGAAGCATTATAAAAATAAAAGCCATGGCTTCATACAGTGTTTTGCGAGTCATGGCCAAAATAAGCATGAAAGTCACTTCAGTAGAAGACAGAAAACTTACAAACATATATCAACAAAGTCTTGCACTGGACAATGGGGAATAACATGAGCCTCGATGGTGAAAATTCAGATTGCTTAGATAAATAATGAACGAAAAATAATAAAAAAAAGAACACAAAAAAAACGGAGAAACACGAGGAGTACCAGAGAACCTGTTGTTTAGAGAACACAATAAAGCAAATGCAGCAAAAACAGTGAAAATGTTAGGGTGGAAAATGAGAACTTTCAAAACAAGAGAAGTCATGACCAAGATACAGTACTACTCAGATCACTTGTGCTCTCACGTCTGTAGTTACTGATCTGCGTTCACAGTGTGTTTCAGGGCAAGACACATGTTAGAGTTAGGAAGTGTACGGAGGTTTACTGCTTATGCAGCAGCAACAGCATGGATGATCAGGCAGGCAACTAGGAAGCCTGGCCTCAGATCACACTGCAAGCAATAAACCCTCGAAATCGGTCATAGCTATGTCAAAGGTATGTCTAACAGGCAAGAATCCTGCCAGCGAAGTCTAGGTAGCTCACATGTTTGGTACGTGGATGTGTCAGTCAGGTGGATGTGTCAGTCAGGTGGATGTGTTAGTCAGGTGGATGTGTTAGTCAGGTGGATGTGTTAGTCAAGTCGATGTGTTTGTCAAGTCGATGTATTAGTCAGGTCGATGTGTTAGTCAGGTCGATGTGTTAGTCAGGTCGATGTGTTAGTCAAGTCGATGTGTTAGTCAAGTCGATGTGTTAGTCAGGTCGATGTGATAGTCAGGTCGATGTGTTAGTCAGGTCGATGTGTTAGTCAGGTCGATGTGATAGTCAGGTCGATGTGTTAGTCAGGTGGATGTGTTAGTCAGGTGGATGTGTTAGTCAGGTGGATGTGTTAGTCAGGTGGATGTGTTAGTCAGGTGGATGTGTTAGTCAGGTGGATGTGTTAGTCAAGTCGATGTGTTAGTCAGGTGGATGTGTTAGTCAGGTGGATGTGTTAGTCAGGTGGATGTGTTAGTCAGGTGGATGTGTTAGTCAAGTGGATGTGTTAGTCAGGTGGATGTGTTAGTCAAGTCGATGTGTTAGTCAGGTGGATGTGTTAGTCAAGTCGATGTGTTAGTCAGGTGGATGTGTTAGTCAGGTGGATGTGTTAGTCAGGTTGATGTGTTAGTCAGGTGGATGTGTTAGTCAAGTCGATGTGTTAGTCAGGTGGATGTGTTAGTCAGGTGGATGTGTTAGTCAGGTGGATGTGTTAGTCAGGTGGATGTGTTAGTCAGGTGGATGTGTTAGTCAAGTCGATGTGTTAGTCAGGTGGATGTGTTAGTCAAGTCGATGTGTTAGTCAGGTGGATGTGTTAGTCAGGTGGATGTGTTAGTCAGGTGGATGTGTTAGGGTAATATAATGGTTAAGGGAAGGGGAGATAACTTGTATCTGCTGCCGCTTTCGCTGCAGAAAATGCCACTGCTGCCACTGCCACCGCAGAAAATGCCACTGCTGCCACTGCCACCGCAGAAAATGCCACTGCTGCCACTGCCACCGCAGAAGATGCCGCTGTTGCTGCCGCAGAATAAATAACTATTATCAAAGAAAACAACAGCGCGAGGTGCAACCTCCGATACCTAAGTCATGTTGACTTTGTGATGCTTCACTGGTGTGTCTCACCTAATTGTGGTTGCAGGGGTCGAGACTCAGCTCCTGGCCCCGCCTCTTCACTGAGTGCTACTAGTAGGTCCTCTCTCTCCCTGCTCCATGAGCTTTATCATACCTCATCTTAAAGCTATGTATGGTTCCTGCCTCCACTTGCTAGGCTATTCCACTTCCTGACTCTCTATGACTGAAGAAATACTTCCTAACATCCCTTTGGCTCATCTGGGTCTTCAACTTCCAATTGTGACCCCTTGTTTCTGTATCCCCTCTCTGGAACATCCTGTCTCTGTCCACCTTGTCTATTCCATGCAGGATTTTGTATGTTATCATGTCTCCCCTAACCCTCCTGTCCTCCAGTGTCGTCAGACCGATTTCCCTTAAACTTTCTTCGTAGGACATGTCATTGTGTGTGTGTGTGTGTGTGTGTGTGTGTGTGTGTACTCACCTAATTGAGGTTGCAGGGGTCGAGTCCAAGCTCCTGGTCCCGCCTCTTCACTGGTCGCTACTAGGTCACTCTCCCTGAACCGTGAGCTTTATCATACCTCTGCTTAAAGCTATGTATGGATCCTGCCTCCACTACATCGCTTCCCAAACTATTCCACTTCCTGACTACTCTGTGGCTGAAGAAATACTTCCTAACATCCCTGTGATTCATCTGTGTCTTCAACTTCCAACTGTGTCCCCTTGTTGCTGTATCCAATCTCTGGAACATCCTGTCTTTGTCCACCTTGTCAATTCCTCTCAATACTTTGTATGTCGCTATCATGTCCCCCATATCTCTCCTGTCCTCCAGTGTCGTCAGGTTGATTTCCCTTAACCTCTCCTCGTAGGACATACCTCTTAGCTCTGGGACTAGTCTTGTTGCAAACCTTTGCACCTTCTCAAGTTTCTTTACGTGCTTGGCTAGGTGTGGGTTCCAAACTGGTGCCGCATACTCCAATATGGGCCTAACGTACACGGTGTACAGGGTCCTGAACGATTCCTTATTAAGATGTCGGAATGCTGTTCTGAGGTTTGCTAGGCGCCCATATGCTGCAGCAGTTATTTGGTTGATGTGCGCTTCAGGAGATGTGCCTGGTGTTATACTCACCCCAAGATCTTTTTCCTTGAGCGAGGGTTGTAGTCTCTGGCCCCCTAGACTGCACTCCGTCTGCGGTCTTCTTTGCCCTTCCCCAATCTTCATGACTTTGCACTTGGTGGGGTTGAACTCCACGAGCCAATTGCTGGACCAGGTCTGCAGCCTGTCCAGATCCCTTTGTAGTTCTGCCTGGTCTTCGATCATATGAATTCTTCTCATCAACTTCACGTCATCTGCAAACAGGGACACTTCAGAGTCTATTCCTTCCGTCATGTCGTTCACAAATACCAGAAACAACACTGGTCCTAGGACTGACCCCTGTGGGACCCCGCTGGTCACAGGTGCCCACTCTGACACCTCGCCACGTACCATGACTCGCTTCTGTCTTCCTGACAAGTATTCCCTGATCCACTGTAGTGCCTTCCCTGTTATCTCTGCTTGGTCCTCCAGTTTTTTCACTAATCTCTTGTGTGGAACTGTGTCAAACGCCTTCTTGCAGTCCAAGAAAATGTAATCCACCCACCCCTCTCTCTCTCTTGTCTTACTGCTGTCACCATGTCATAGAACTCCAGTAGGTTTGTGACACAGGATTTCCCACCCCTGAAACCATGTTGACTGCTGTTGATGAGATCATTCCTTTCTAGGTGTTCCACCACTCTTCTGATAATCTTCTCCATGACCTTGCATATTATACATGTCAGTGACACTGGTCTGCAGTTTAGTGCTTCATGTCTGTCTTCTTTTTTAAAGATTGGGACTACATTTGCTGTCTTCCATGCCTCAGGCAATCTTCCTGTTTCGATAGATGTATTGAATATTGTTGTTAGGGGTACACATAGCACCTCTGCTCCCTCTCTCAGGACCCATGGAGAGATGTTATCCGGCCCCATTGCCTTTGATGTATCTAGCTCACTCAGAAGCCTCTTCACTTCTTCCTCGGTTGTGTGTACTGTGTCCAGCACTTGGTGGTGTGCCCCACCTCTCCGTCTTTCTGGAGCCCCTTCTGTCTCCTCTGTGAACACTTCTTTGAATCTCTTGTTGAGTTCCTCACATACTTCACGGTCATTTCTTGTTGTCTCTCCTCCTTCCTTCCTTAGCCTGATTACCTGGTCCTTGACTGTTGTTTTCCTCCTGATGTGGCTGTATAACAGCTTTGGGTCAGATTTGGCTTTTGCTGCTATTTCCTTTTCATATTGTCGTTGGGCCTCCCTTCTTATTTGTGCATATTCATTTCTGGCTCTACGACTGCTCTCCTTATTCTCCAGGGCCCTTTGCCTTCTATATTTCTTCCATTCCCTAGCACACTTGGTTTTTGCCTCCCTGCACCTTTGGGTGACCCATGATCTCATCCTGGCTTTTTCATTATTCCTGTTACCCTTGGGTACAAACCTCTCCTCAGCCTCCTTGCACATTGTTGCTACATATTCCATCATCTCATTAACTGGCTTCCCTGCTAGTTCTCTGTCCCATTGAACCCCGTTCAGGAAGTTCCTCATTCCCGTGTAGTCCCCTTTCTTGTAGTTTGGCTTCATTCGTCCTGGCCTTCCTGCTTCTCCCTCCACTTGTAGCTCTACTGTGTATTCGAAGCTTAAAACCACATGATCGCTGGCCCCAAGGGGTCTTTCATATGTGATGTCCTCGATATCTGCACTACTCAAGGTGAATACTAAGTCCAGCCTTACGTGTTGGTATATGAAGTTTTCCAATACCACCTCCATCATCTTAGCCCTCCATGTGTGTGTGTGTATGTGTGTGTGTGTGTGTGTGTGTGTGTGTGTGTGTGTGTGTGTGTGTGTGTGTGTGTGTGTGTGTGTGTGTGTGTGTGTGTGTGTGTGTGCGCGCAATCATCCTAGGCCACAGGGATGGAATCACTGAGTCCTCGTCAGTGATACACTCAAAATTACGTCAGTGATCCTGCTTCAGGAGTCATTGTGGTGTTATCAAGTGATGAACGTCAGTCTTGTTCATCAGTGATACTCCCGCTAATCCGCTGACAGTTCACTGCTCTGATCTTTTATCTGGTGCAAATTTCTTGCACGAGGCACAATGAAGTCTCTCTCCAATATGCTGACGCAGCTTATGAACCGGCCCGAGAGAGAGAGAGAGAGAGAGAGAGAGAGAGAGAGAGAGAGAGAGAGAGAGAGAGAGAGAGAGAGAGAGAGAGAGAGAGAGAGAGAGAGAGAGAGAGAGAGAGACTGGAGAGAGGAGAGAGACCAGACCTACACGAGGAGAACCACGCAAATGTAAAGCTCACGTCAAAAAGAATTTTACGGCAAGTGAAAATGTGTTGACACAAGGCAAGGCAAGAGACGCCCAGCCCCTGAATAATGCAGTCCACCTACCCACACCTGCAACACTTACCCCCACCTGCAACATCCACCCACACCTGCAACATCCACCCACACCTGCAACACTTACCCCCACCTGCAACATCCACCCACACCTGCAACACTTACCCCCACCTGCAACATCCACCCACACCTGCAACACTTACCCCCACCTACAACATCCACCCACACCTGCAACACTTACCCCCACCTGCAACATCCACCCACACCTGCAACACTTACCCCCACCTGCAACATCCACCCACACCTGCAACACTTACCCCCACCTGCAACATCCACCCACACCTGCAACACTTACCCCCACCTGCAACACGTACCCCCACCTGCAACATCCACCCACACCTGCAACACTTACCCCCACCTGCAACATCCACCCACACCTGCAACACTTACCCCCACCTGCAACATCCACCCACACCTGCAACACTTACCCCCACCTACAACATCCACCCACACCTGCAACACTTACCCCCACCTGCAACATCCACCCACACCTGCAACACTTACCCCCACCTGCAACATCCACCCACACATGCAACACTTACCCCCACCTGCAACATCCACCCACACCTGCAACACTTACCCCCACCTGCAACATCCACCCACACCTGCAACACTTACCCCCACCTGCAACATCCACCCACACCTGCAACACTTACCCCCACCTACAACATCCACCCACACCTGCAACACTTACCCCCACCTGCAACATCCACCCACACCTGCAACACTTACCCCCACCTGCAACATCCACCCACACCTGCAACACTTACCCCCACCTGCAACATCCACCCACACCTGCAACACTTACCCCCACCTGCAACACTTACCCCCACCTGCAACATCCACCCACACCTGCAACACTTACCCCCACCTGCAACATCCACCCACACCTGCAACACCCACCTACACCTGCAACACCCACCTACACCTGCAACACCCACCTACACCTGCAACACCCACCAACACTTGCAACACTCACGGACATCAACACTCGCCTACACTATGCCTAGGAGTACCGAACTTTTCACTTTGCTAAGATTGGACTTTGTTTTGTCTACTGCCACACTGCGTATAGTTACAAATTTGAATATCCACTTCCCTACTTTTCCTGTTGTCCCTGTTGTTCCTGTTAACTGCACTATATGGCCAATAACTTCAAGCTCATATTTGTCAAAGGCATCTGTTAAATCAGTGTAGCCCACAACTGCGTTTTCGTTTTCTTTCAGAGTCAAAGTGATTTTGTAATAATGATCGTTTACGACTCACATTGAGCCAGTAAAGTACCTAAATTACTGGGAACGCCTGCAAGTCTTGAACATGTATTCACTGGAGCGGACGAGAGAGAGATACATGATAATATATGCCTGGAAAGTACTCGAGGGCTTGGTCCCAAATCTGCACACTGCCATAACAACATACTGGAGTGAGAGATATATGGAAGGAAGTGTAAAATAAACCCGGTGAGGAGCAGGGGTGCACAGGGAACACTGTATCAACATCCAGGGTCCCAGGCTATTCAGCATCTTACCAGAAGATATCAGAAACACGGCTGGAACAAGTGTAGAAGCCTTCAAGAGGAAACTGTACAAATATCTTCTCCAGATGCCAGATCAGCCAGGCTGTGATGGATATGTGGGGCAGCGGGTCTCCAGCAGCAACAGCCTGGTTGACCAGGCAAGCACCAGACGAGCCTGACCCATGGCCGGGCTCCGAGAGTAGTGAAACTCTCGAAACTCTTCAAAGGTACTAGCTGTGATAAGCATAATCTTCTTTCCCTAAATCCATGTTAACTTATATTATGGACGTCATTCCAAGGATTATGTGTGTGATGTTAGCGCTGCTGCTCTGCAATTTTTGCTTGCTGCCTCTTTTCTGAAGGGAGGCTACGTTTACTTATTTTAATGCCTCTGTCATTTCACCCGAATCTAAGCTCCTGCTCTAAATAATACCGAGTGCTCGTGCTAATGGTATTTAGCATTTCGTTATAAATACAGAATTCCAGGTATCAGGCTCAGCTGCAGTATGTATTGCAATGTTCTCTATTTCTTTTTTTCCAAATCTAAAACATTGGTAATAATGTTAGCTATATAATGTGTAGGGTTGCCAGAGTTAGTGTCAACCTTATTTGGGTCTTCCAATCTCATAGTGTCGATTGAATTACTGAACAATGATTCACAATATCATTCATGATTTATTTTTCAATCACTGGTATGTTAACTTTTTAGTAGAGTGCCAATAGTGAGAGAGATTTTTTCACTTGGATTTTACCTGTGCTAAGAAGTATTTACAGTTTCTCCAATTTTCCTGAAAAGCCTTTTTGTGTTTCTTGGTTGTGACATGAGTATTTTAGCTTACGTTCTAAACCAGTAATTTCACGATGTAATTTGTGGTACTTTCGGTTTTCTGAACTTTTTTCTTCCTTTCTAAGGTTTATCATTTCGTCTACGTTTGATCTCCCTTTAAGGGAGATCAAACACCCACACACAGATACACATCAGCAACACTCACACACAGATACACATCAGCAACACTCACACACAGATACACATCAGCAACACTCACACACAGATACACATCAGCAACACTCACACACAGATACACATCAGCAACACCCACACACAGATACACATCAGCAACACCCACACACAGATACACACCAGCAACACCCACACACAGATACACACCAGCAACACCCACACACAGATACACACCAGCAACACCCACACACAGATACACATCAGCAACACCCACATACAGATACACATCAGCAACACCCACACACAGATACACATCAGCAACACCCACACACAGATACACATCAGCAACACCCACACACAGATACACATCAGCAACACTCACACACAGATACACATCAGCAACACTCACACACAGATACACATCAGCAACACCCACACACAGATACACACCAGCAACACCCACACACAGATACACATCAGCAACACCCACACACAGATACACACCAGCAACACCCACACACAGATACACATCAGCAACACCCACACACAGATACACATCAGCAACACTCACACACAGATACACATCAGCAACACCCACACACAGATACACACCAGCAACACCCACATACAGATACACATCAGCAACACCCACACACAGATACACACCAGCAACACCCACACACAGATACACATCAGCAACACCCACACACAGATACACACCAGCAACACCCACACACAGATACACATCAGCAACACCCACACACAGATACACATCAGCAACACCCACACACAGATACACATCAGCAACACCCACACACAGATACACATCAGCAACACCCACACACAGATACACACCAGCAACACCCACACACAGATACACATCAGCAACACCCACACACAGATACACATCAGCAACACTCACACACAGATACACATCAGCAACACTCACACACAGATACACATCAGCAACACTCACACACAGATACACATCAGCAACACCCACACACAGATACACACCAGCAACACCCACACACACAGATACACATCAGCAACACCCACACACAGATACACATCAGCAACACCCACACACAGATACACATCAGCAACACCCACACACAGATACACATCAGCAACACACACACACAGATACACATCAGCAACACCCACACACAGATCAGCAACACCCACACACATCAGCAACACCCACACACAGATACACACCAGCAACACCCACACACAGATACACATCAGCAACACTCACACACAGATACACATCAGCAACACTCACACACAGATACACATCAGCAACACCCACACACAGATACACATCAGCAACACCCACACACAGATACACATCAGCAACACCCACACACAGATACACATCAGCAACACTCACACACAGATACACATCAGCAACACCCACACACAGATACACATCAGCAACACCCACACACAGATACACATCAGCAACACCCACACACAGATACACACCAGCAACACCCACACACAGATACACATCAGCAACACCCACACACAGATACACATCAGCAACACCCACACACAGATACACACCAGCAACACCCACATACAGATACACATCAGCAACACCCACACACAGATACACACCAGCAACACCCACACACAGATACACATCAGCAACACCCACACACAGATACACATCAGCAACACCCACACACAGATACACATCAGCAACACCCACACACAGATACACATCAGCAACACCCACACACAGATACACACCAGCAACACCCACACACAGATACACATCAGCAACACCCACACACAGATACACACCAGCAACACCCACACACAGATACACATCAGCAACACCCACACACAGATACACATCAGCAACACTCACACACAGATACACATCAGCAACACCCACACACAGATACACACCAGCAACACCCACATACAGATACACATCAGCAACACCCACACACAGATACACACCAGCAACACCCACACACAGATACACATCAGCAACACCCACACACAGATACACATCAGCAACACCCACACACAGATACACACCAGCAACACCCACACACAGATACACATCAGCAACACCCACACACAGATACACATCAGCAACACCCACACACAGATACACATCAGCAACACCCACACACAGATACACATCAGCAACACCCACACACAGATACACACCAGCAACACCCACACACAGATACACATCAGCAACACCCACACACAGATACACATCAGCAACACCCACACACAGATACACATCAGCAACACTCACACACAGATACACATCAGCAACACCCACACACAGATACACATCAGCAACACCCACACACAGATACACACCAGCAACACCCACACACAGATACACATCAGCAACACCCACACACAGATACACATCAGCAACACCCACACACAGATACACATCAGCAACACCCACACACAGATACACATCAGCAACACTCACACACAGATACACATCAGCAACACCCACACACAGATACACATCAGCAACACCCACACACAGATACACATCAGCAACACCCACACACAGATACACATCAGCAACACCCACACACAGATACACATCAGCAACACCCACACACAGATACACATCAGCAACACCCACACACAGATACACATCAGCAACACCCACACACAGATACACATCAGCAACACCCACACACAGATACACACATCAGCAACACCCACACACAGATACACACCAGCAACACACACACAGATACACATCAGCAACCCACACACAGATACACATCAGCAACACCCACACACAGATACACATCAGCAACACCCACACACAGATACACAGATACACACCAGCAACACCCACACACAGATACACATCAGCAACACCCACACACAGATACACATCAGCAACACCCACACACAGATACACACCAGCAACACACACAGATACACATCAGCAACACCCACACACAGATACACACCAGCAACACACACACACAGATACACATCAGCAACACCCACACACAGATCAGCAACACCCACACACATCAGCAACACTCACACACAGATACACATCAGCAACACCCACACACAGATACACATCAGCAACACTCACACACAGATACACACCAGCAACACCCACACACAGATACACATCAGCAACACTCACACACAGATACACATCAGCAACACCCACACACAGATACACATCAGCAACACCCACACACAGATACACATCAGCAACACTCACACACAGATACACACCAGCAACACCCACACACAGATACACATCAGCAACACCCACACACAGATACACATCAGCAACACTCACACACAGATACACATCAGCAACACCCACACACAGATACACATCAGCAACACACACACACAGATACACATCAGCAACACCCACACACACACCCACACACAGATACACATCAGCAACACTCACACACAGATACACACCAGCAACACCCACACACAGATACACACCAGCAACACCCACACACAGATACACACCAGCAACACCCACACACAGATACACACCAGCAACACCCACACACAGATACACACCAGCAACACCCACACACAGATACACATCAGCAACACCCACACACAGATACACATCAGCAACACCCACACACAGATACACATCAGCAACACCCACACACAGATACACATCAGCAACACCCACACACAGATACACACCAGCAACACCCACACACAGATACACACCAGCAACACCCACACACAGATACACATCAGCAACACCCACACACAGATACACATCAGCAACACATCAGCAACACCCACACACAGATACACATCAGCAACACAGATACACACCAGCAACACCCACACACAGATACACATCAGCAACACCCACACCAGCAACACTCACACACAGATACACATCAGCAACACTCACACACAGATACACATCAGCAACACCCACACACAGATACACATCAGCAACACTCACACACAGAT